>NW_028321510.1:0-95934 GCF_062004578.1 Staurois parvus
GATCTTCGTTGTCCTCCAGCTTTGGACAGATTTGAGTCTACACGCCACCCTTACATGTGTGTACACGGATGTAGGAGGCGTGTTGTATACTGGAAGGATGTAGAGGACGCCGTGCTATCAGCACTGAGTTAAGGTCACCTACAGCCAAAGAAGAAAAAAAAAAAACTTTTAATTAAACTTAAAGCTCTTTGCGCTGCCTGGGGCGCCGCGTTCCGGGTCTAGTTACATTTTCGCATATGACAGAGCCGGCAGCTCCCCGAACAGGACGACAAGTCATTCCGGTAATTTTGAGCTAATGGACAGGGTTATGTCCCCAATAACTTAGCCATGAATTGGGCTGCACAGCGGCGGGATCATTGCTCTGGACTGACAGCGCCTGAATCCATCACTGCGCACGGAACGCACTTGGCTGCAGGCGGCGGAGACGGAGAGATCCAGGAGGTATTAACTCTTCCTAATGGACAGCGCGCATCGGATGCTGAACGGGGAGGACGGAGATTGAAGAGCCAAAGAGAAAAACTTTCGGTGCTCAAAATCTGCTTCAGCGGCAGAAAAAAAACAAAAAAGGTGGCGAGAGCCGAACTGCGTTCATCTTCACGGGGCTGAGACAACCCTGGCAAGGCGGCCACGGCGGGGGGCCACACCGAAGCAAGAGACCGGATTTCCCCCGGAACTTATATAAACATCTGAATTCATCGATGCAAAGATGGCACGCCATGACTAGTCTCCTTGTGTAACAGAATACCAGGACATGCCCACAGTGGGGTGTATGTGGAAAGGACAGGACATGCCCAAAGTGGGGTGTATGTGGAAAGGACAGGACACACCCATAGTGGGGTGTATGTGGAAAGGACAGGACACACCCATAGTGGGGTGTATGTGGAAAGGACAGGACACACCCATAGTGGGGTGTATGTGGAAAGGACAGGACACACCCATAGTGGGGGGTAAGTGGAAACAGAAAACACTGGGTGTATGTGGACAGCATGGGACATGCCCAAAGTGGGGTGTATGTGGAAAGGACAGGACACACTCATAGTGGGGTGTATGTGGAAAGGACAGGACACACCCATAGTGGGGTGTATGTGGAAAGGACAGGGCACACCCATAGTGGGGTGTATGTGGAAAGGACAGGGCACACCCATAGTGGGGTGTATGTGGAAAGGACAGGACACACTCATAGTGGGGTGTATGTGGAAAGGACAGGACACACTCATAGTGGGGTGTATGTGGAAAGGACAGGGCACACCCATAGTGGGGTGTATGTGGAAAGGACAGGGCACACCCATAGTGGGGTGTAAGTGGAAACAGCAAACACTGGGTGTATGTGGAGAGCATGGGACATGCCCAAAGTAGGGTGTATGGGCAAAAAGCAGGACATGCTCACAGTAGTGTGTATGTGAAAAGGACAGGGCCCACCCAATGCAGGGTGTATGTGGAGAGAGCAGGACATACCCACAGTGGGGTGTACGTGGAAAGGACAGGACATGCCCACAGTGGGGTGTATGTGGAAAGGACAAGACACACCCATAGTGGGATGTATGTGAAAAGGACAGGACACACCCATAGTGGGGGGTAAGTGGAAAAGACAGGACACACCCATAGTGGGGGGTACGTGGAAACAGAAAACATTGGGTGTATGTGGAGAGCATGGGACATGCCCAAAGTGGGGTGTATGTGGAGAGCACAGGACATACCCAAAGTGGGGTGTATGTGGAAAGGAGAGGACACACCCATAGTGGGGTGTAAGTGGAAACAGAAAACATTGGGTGTATGTGGAGAGCACAGGACATGCCCAAAGTGGGGTGATGTGGAAAGGACAGGACATGCCCAAAGTGGGGTGTATGTGGAAAGGACAGGACACACCCATAGTGGGGGGTAAGTGGAAACAGAAAACATTGGGTGTATGTGGAGAGCATGGGGCATGCCCAAAGTGGGGTGTAAGTGGAAACAGCAAACACTGGGTGTATGTGGACAGCATCAGACATGCCCAAAGTGGGGTGTATGTGTAAAGGACAGGACAGGACACACCCATAGTGGGGTAAGTGGAAACAGCAAACACTGGGTGTATGTGGAGAGCATGGGACATGCCCAAAGTGGGGTGTATGGGCAAAAAGCAGGACATGCTCACAGTAGTGTGTATGTGAAAAGGACAGGGCCCACCCAATGCAGGGTGTATGTGGAGAGAGCAGGACATACCCACAGTGGGGTGTATGTGGAAGTACACGCCCCAAAACAGTGAATGTGGAGAGGGCAGAGCACGTCCACAATGGGGTATACGAGGCAGGACAGTGGGGTGTACATGGAGGGTGTAGATGGTTCTTGACAATGATTGGCCTCAAAGCTCTGTGTGTATTGTGACCCATCACCTCCGTCCGACTGATTCTTGGCTGACGTGTGACTCGGCGCTGCCAAGCCGGCGGCTTCAGCTCACTAAATCACTTAGCAAGACGGATTCCCATCCAGAGCGCGGTAAACACGCTTATTATAATTATCCGCACATCAAAAAAATAAATAAAATAACAATGGCAGAACAGGCTGCTAATATGCAATTACAGGTCCTCATTGATTTTTCCATGTAATCTGCAGCGACTGATTTAATAACACATCAAATGCCGCCGCGCTCTGGGGAGGCCAAACCAGAGATTTTTATAAACTCTAATCAGAGACAAAAAGACGCGACGTCTGCGTTTGGGGATTATTCGCTATCTGATCGCACCAGAAAACGGGCTGCCGGGGCCTCCAAAAAGTGGTCCCAGGCCACACGCAGTACCATCATCTGAGACAATTCCACCGATGTCCCATCGTGTTCAGAAGACTGAATATTCATGTATTGTGATGATCTCATCAGAGATTTGCTGACGCCTGTTTAGAGGCCCGGAGCTTATGGCACTTTTTTGGTACCCTAAGAGAACCTGTCTTCAACCTACGGCGCAGGACGTTCAAGGAATGAATTTGCTGATCGAGTTACACAGCGAATACTATGTGGCCAAACGTTTGTGGACATCTGACCATCACACATACATTGGCTTCTGTTGGACAACCCACTCCAAATCCATGGCCATTAATGTGGAGTTGCCCTCTCCCACCATGGCTATTAATATTGAGTTGTCCTCCCCCCATGGCCATTTAGATGACGTTACCTCCTCCCCCATGGTTGTTGGTATGGAGATACCCTCTTCCACCATGGACACTGATATGGATCTGCCCTCTCCCTCTATGACTATTAATATGGAATGGACATTATGAAGTTATATGAAGTTACCCCCTCCCTCCATGGTTGTTGGTATGGAGTTTCCCTCTTTCCCCATGGACACTGATATGGATCTGCCCTCTCCTTCTATGACTATTAATATGGAATGGGCATTTTGAAGTTACCCCCTCCCCCCATGGTTGTTGGTATGGAGTTGCCCTCTTCCACCATGGACACTGATATGGATCTGCCCTCTCCCTCTATGACTATTAATATGGAATGGACATTATGAAGTTATATGAAGTTACCCCCTCCCCCCATGGTTGTTGGTATGGAGTTGCCCTCTACCCCCATGGACACTGATATGGATCTGCCCTCTCCCTCTATGACTAATATTATGGAATGGACATTATGAAGTTATATGAAGTTACCCCCTCCCCCATGGTTGTTGGTATGGAGTTGCCCTCTACCCCCATGGCTACTGATATGGATCTGCCCTCTCCCTCTATGACTATTAACATGGAATGGGCATTTTGAAGTTATATGAAGTTACCCCCTCCCTCCATAGTCATTCATATGAAGATGCCCTCCCCCATGACCATTATGATGGAGTTACTCCTTTCCCCTGTGGTTAATACGGAGCTTGTCTGTTCTTCTCTGTCCACTAATATGGAGTTGCCCCCCTCCCTCCATGGCCATTAATACAAAGTTTCCACTTTCCATGGTCATTAATATGAAGTTGCCCTCCCCCATGACCATTATGATGGAGTTACTCCTTTTCCCTGTGGTTATTAATATGGAGCTGATCTGTCCTTCTCTTGGCCACTAATATGGAGTTGCCCCCCTCCCTCCATGGCCATTAATACAAAGTTTCCACTTTCCATGGTCATTAATATGAAGTTGCCCTTCCCCATGGTCATTTACATGGACTTGCCCTCTCTCCCCCAATGGCCATTCATTTGGAATTGCTATCTCCTCCCATGGTCATTTCCATGAAGTTGCCCTCCCCATGACCATTAATATAAAGTTGCCTTCCCCCATGGCCATTAATATAGAGTTCCCCCCTCCCCCCATGGCCATTAATATGGAGTTGTCCCTTCCCTCTATGGCCATTAATATGGAGTCGATCCCACCCACCACAGCCATTAATAGAGAGTTCACGGCACCCTCCCACCCACCACCATGGCCACCAATATGGAGTTGCCCCCTTTATGGCTACATCCTCCACTCTTCTGGGAAGATTTTTCAGAGAGTTTTGGAGGGTGTCTGTGAGAAATTGTGCCCATTTGTGAAGTAAGTTACTAATGTTGGATGAGAAGACCTGGCTCACCATCAGCGTTCCAATTCATCCCAAATGTGTTCAGTGGGGTTGAGGTCAGAGTTCTGTGCAGAACACTCGAGTTCCTCCACACAAGACTTGTGAAGTTGCTCCACCCCGTGGCTAACACATTCTCCACTTTTCTAGAAAGGCTTTCTATAAGATTTTGGAAGGTGTCTGTGGGAATCAGTTATTGATGCTGAATGAAAAGACCTGGCTCACTATCGGCATTCCAAATCATCCCAAAGTTGTGTTCAGTAGGGTTGAGGTCAGGGCTCTGTGTAGGACACTCCAGTTCCTCCACACCATACTGGTCAAACCATGTCTCTGTGGAGCTAGCTTTGTACACGGGGCACAGTCATGGTGAAGGGTCTTCACTAAACAATTTTGGAAGAGCACAATTGTCTACGTCTATGTATGATTATGATGGAGTATTAATAGGGCCCTTCAATGAAAACACCGGACTGGGACCTGATGATCTGCTTGTTTGAGGTCGCAGAATCTGCTGAGTGCTTTGCCTGTCTTTCCCGTGGTGGTGAGATGCTGAAAGCAGGAAATTTGAGTCTTATTTATATTTATCTGGAGGGTTATATCAAACATTATTGCACGCTGCTAATATAAGAGAAATCCGATTACGAAGCTGTCACGATGAATCATAATGGAATTGGCCAATCTTTTGTAGCCACAGATAAAATGACTTGTGGCAGCGATTGTACGCTGGGTGGCCGCTAAAACGTTCTTTTGCAAGAGAATTTCCACTCAGGAGAAGGCTGGAAAAAGATGGATCAGCACATCAGTTTAGAAAGCTTAAACCTTCACTTTTAAATCACATATTTAAAACATCTCAGCAAAATGATAAAAACCCCCAAATCAGTCCACATTAAAGATGTGTTTCCATCTTACAAGATGTGTGTGAAGAAGACGTTAAATCAAAGTGCGTTTTTAAGGTGGACTGCTTGTTTTGTAATAATTTTGCCAAAATTTGTTTTATTATTATATGAATTAAAAGTGACGTTTTAAGCTATCCGGGTAGGTGTGCTGTTCTATATTTTTCTGGACGTGTTTGTGGTGTGGAAGGCACATGGACCAGGCACTCCATAGGATAGCTGATGGATCCCAGGGACAGAAAATGGCACACGGACCGGGCACTCCATAGGAGAGCTGATGGATCTCAGGGAGAGAGAATGGCACATGGACCAGGCACTCCATAGGATAGCTGATGGATCCCAGGGAGAGAGAATGGCACATGGACCAGGCACTCCATAGGATAGCTGATGGATCCCAGGGAGAGAGAATGGCACATGGACCAGGCACTCCATAGGATAGCTGATGGATCCCAGGGAGAGAGAATGCCCCATGGAATGAGCACTTCACTGGATCCCATGGAGAGGAAGGCACATGGACCAGGCACTCCACTGGATAGCTGATGGATCCCAGGGAGAAAGAATGGGACACGGGCCAGGCACTCCACTGGATCCCATGGAGAGGAAGGCACATGGACTGGGCATTCCACTTGAGAGCTGATGAATCCCAGGGAGAGAGGCTGACACATGGTATGAGCACTTCACTGGATCCCATGGAGAGGAAGGCACATGGACCAGGCACTCCATAGGATAGCTGATGGATCCCAGGGAGAGGAAGGCACATGGACTGGGCATTCCACTGGAGAGCTGATGAATCCCAAGGAGAGAAGATGGTACATGGACCAGGCACTCCATTGGATCCCAGGGAGAGGAAGGCACATGGACCTGACACTCCATTAGGATAGCTGATGGATCCCATGGAGAGAGAATGGCACATGGACTGGGCACCCCATTGGATCCCAGGAAGAGGAAGGCACATGGACTGGGCATTCCATTTGAGAGCTGATGGATCCCAAGAAGAGAAGATGGCACATGGAGCTGGCACTCCATTGGATCCCAGGGAGAGGAAGGCACATGGACTGGGCATTCCATTTGAGAGCTGATGGATCGCAGAAAGAGGGGATGGCCCACAGACCGAGCAATTCCACTGGGTCCCAGGGAGGTGAAGGCACATGGATTGGACATTCCATTTGAGTGCTGATGGATCCTAGTGAGAGAAGATGGCACATGGAGCGGCCACTCCATTAGATCCCATGGAGAGGAAGGCACATGGACTGGGCATTCCATTGGAGAGCTGATGGATCCCAGGGAGAGAGGTTGACACGTGAACCAGGCACTCCATTGGATCTCAGGGAGAGGAAGGCACATGGACCAGGCACTCAATTGGATTTCAGGGAGAGGAAGTCACATGGATACGGCATTCCATTGGAGAGCTGATGGATCCCAAGGAGAGAGGATGGCACATGAACCGGGCACTCCATTGGATCTCAGGGAGAGAAAGGCACATGGACGGGGCATTCCATTGAAGAGCTGCTGGATCCCAGGGGGGAAGATACACAGACTGGGCCCTCCA
Source organism: Staurois parvus (assembly GCF_062004578.1). Taxonomy (NCBI): domain Eukaryota; kingdom Metazoa; phylum Chordata; class Amphibia; order Anura; family Ranidae; genus Staurois; species Staurois parvus. The sequence continues at coordinate 6,948 of NW_028321510.1, forward strand.
CCGGAGAGCTGATGGATTCCAGGAAAAGGAAAACACACAGACCAGACCCTCCACTGGAGAGCTGAAGGATTCCAGGAAAAGGAAGACACACAGACCAGACCCTCCACTGGAGAGCTGAAGGATTCCAGGGGGAGGAAGGCACATGGACTGGGCACTCTATTGGAGAGCGAATGGATCTCAGGGAGAGGAGTAAGCTGACCATTTCATAATTTATTGTCACTCAGAATAAGGCAAAATATTATCCAAACCTGATAGCCAACAGAATGCAGCAAACAGAAACACAGAACACTAATATACAGACATAACATCCAGCCATGTATCCACCAAACTAGTCCATAATTTTGGTGCCAGCCATGTATCCACCAAACTAGTCCATAATTTTGGTTCCAGCCATGTATCCACCAAACTAGTCCATCATTTTGGTGCCAGCCATGTATCCACCAAACTAGTCCATAATATTGGTGCCAGCCATGTATCCACCAAACTAGTCCATAATTTTGGTGCCAGCCATGTATCCACCAAACTAGTCCATAATATTGGTGCCAGCCATGTATCCACCAAACTAGTCCATAATATTGGTGCCAGCCATGTATCCACCAAACTAGTCCATAATTTTGGTGCCAGCCATGTATCCACCAAACTAGTCCATAATATTGGTGCTGTTACGTATACTCGCACATGTAAGAAGATCTCCCATTGGTTGCTCCAACCACACACTACTCTTCTCCCCATTTCACACAACTCTTTCCTGGCAGTGTATTAACAATGTAAAAGAAAAAATAATTAACGAGAACAGAATGAACTCGATAGACAAAAGTCCTTGAAACGCGAATATTATTCTATATTGTACAGGATGGAAGGGCTATAAAAGAGGTTGATTCACGATGGAATTTAACATAAAAAGAGCCGTGAGTCATCCTGAACTTTGATCACCAAACATATTTTAACTGGAGCAGATATGACACCTGAATCAGAACTCATGATGAGGAGAGGGCAAATTTTAATAACGGGGAAAAAAATTTACAGGCGATTCAAGAAAAATTCACCAAACGGGGATGAGATAATAAAACCAAGACCTTAGAACGCCGCTCACCAGGCGCATGTTCTCCCTGGTGTCCCGGACCCGCTTCCCCTTTGTACTTTTTGTGAGCAGCAAATATTGTTTTGCTATTTACCAAAATGTGCCGCGCTTCACTTATACATGCTCAAAATAAATAATATATGCATACAAATTGCTACTATTTATCAAAGCGTTGTGACGTCAAAGCCCCACCCCTACGCGTTACGCCACCGTTCACGTGGCTTCATCATTCCCCCTGATGAAGCCATGGGACCGGTGGCGTAACACGTAAGGGTGGGGCTTTGACGTCACGACGCTCAATGGTTTCATACTGACACCAGCTGGCAATTTTAGGATTTTCACCAATGAAAAAAATCTGGAGGCTCACCGTGGGCTGGAGATGGTTACTTGACTACCCTACTTTTGATTGTTCATTTGATACATCACTGGCTTCTGGAGAGATCCCACCTTCAACCGGGTCACCGGCAGGAGGAACAAGCAGGAACACCCCTTAGTGTCATCCCACTCTGGACTTGCTTGCTACTTACTTCTGGTGAGTGCACTACGGTGGAGGTGCAGTGCGGAAGTCACAGAAGTCACTACATTTTGTTGATTTGATCACATCACTATTTTTGGGACTATTATGATATTTAGAGGACTTATTTTCATTTGTGATACCGTCTATTTTGTTTTTTTTCAGTGGAGTATTCACTATTCTCTATTTCTTTTTTATGATGTTTCCTTTCTCTTTTACGGTCATCACTGATTAGAACAAGCATTTTTATTAGCGCTGCACATTGATTGTCAGGGTCCTGTCCATGGCAGGAGTTCTGGAAGATCTGGCATTTCTGCCAGTACTCTACATGGCCGCAGAAGTACACATCAGCCTCAGTCTGGTGTCAGACGGCCTTTATAAGGAGGCTCATCACTTCCTCAATTTGTTGGATGATCTCTAGCTCCCCGTGCCCTGTTCCTGTTTCCTGTGATTCTGACCTGTGATTTCCTGTTACTGACTCGGCTTGCTCCTGGACCTGTCTACTCTGCTTCACCCCTGATCTGACCTCGGCTTGGCTTACGGATACTCTCTCTCTCGCTCCTCTGTGTATGACCTCGGCTATCCCACCTGACTGCGTCTGCTCTGATTCCCACCTGGTACCTGACCTTGGCTTGAACCGATTACCCAGTAAACATCTAAATCCCAGAAGGGCTTGCATACCACGCACAGGGGCCTTCTGTCTGCAGACCTATCTCCGTGCACCAGCTCTGCTTCTGAGTGGACCACCAACCAGCACTCCTACAGGTGACCTGTGCAACTTTGGGCTTGACTCCCGCTGCCCCACTCTCAGGGGAGTCCGGAACTTAGCCGCAAGGGAAGCCCTCTCTCCATTGGCCTCCATCACCAGGTACGTGATATTGATATTTTAATGTTTTGTTTTAGTGGAGACAGAGGGTTAGCCACGTTGTGTAGCTGCTTTATTTTTTCCTTTTTTTGTCTTGCGCTCACCATTTATTCTTTGATTCACAATCAACATTCGGTAGTAATCATCACTCTCCTAGATTGTAAGCTCCCGGGATCAGGCCCCTCCCTTCTAGATTGTAAGCTCCCAGGATCAGGGCCCTCCTATCCCTCTTGTATTGATCTGTATTGTTGCTGTATTGTCTCCCGTTATATTGTAAAATGCTGAGAAAACTGTTGGCGCCATAAATCCTGTATAATAATAAGAATAATAATAACATAGCAGCTCACAAGCTTCCATTTTCCAATAAATTCTGGTTTTCCGTTTGAACAAATTGTAGTCAGGAAAACCGAATCTTCATATTTGCATCTTGAGACTAAAAATAAAATGCAAAATTTATTCTGAAGAAGCTACAAGGAGCGTGACGTAACGCGTAGAAGCGACGTGGTGACGCACTTCCGGCCCAGCGCCATCTTGGTACACCAGAGTGCTCTCAGTACACCCTAGAGAGGTGATACAAACGGAGAATTGTCTTCCCTGCTAAATGTGAGTTTGTATTTGGCGTTTTTATCCACATTAAACCTGTTATACAGTTTTGCACTATGGAGGATCTTTGTGTTTTTGTTGCACGATCCCAAAACATTACGACTTTACAAAGGTATATACCCAACTACTGAAGGTGGATTAACCACTCGCCCTCCTGAGGATTTACCCCCCTTAATGACCACGCCTCTTTTTGCTACTTGGCGCTGCGCTAATTCAACTGATAATTGCGCGGTCATGCAATGCTGCACCCAAACAAAATTTACGTCCTTTTTTCACACAAACAGAGCTTTCTTTCGGTGGTATTTGATCACCTGTGCGCTTTTTATTTTTCACGCTATAAACAAAAAAAGGCCAAAAATTTTGAAGAAAATCAATATTTTTTACTTTCAGCTATAAAAAATATATAGTAAACTCAAAGTTGGTTATAAATTTAGGCCAAAATGTATTCTGCTCCATGTTTTTGGTAAAAAAATCCCAATAAGTGTCTATTGATTGCTTTGTGTGAAGTTATAGCGTCTACGAACTATGGTATAGATACTGCAATTTACGCCTTTTTTTTGCTATACAGCGCTGCGTTAGTTTAACGGACAATTGCGCGGTCATGCAATACGGTACATAAATGAAATTTACATCCTTTTTTTCCCACAAATTCAGCTTTCTTTCGGTGGTATTTGATCGCCTGTGCGGTTTTTATTTTTTGCGCTATAAAAAAAAAGGCTGACAATTTTGAGGAAAAAAAAACAATATTTTGGACTTTTTGCTATAAAACATGTCCAGTAAAAAAAATTTGTCGTAAATTTCTGCCAAAATGCATTCTGCGACATGTCTTTGCTAAAAAAAAAAACCCAATACGTGTAAATTAATTGGTTTACGTGAAAGTTACAGCGTTTACAAATGGCGGGAAAGATACTGGGATTTTTAGTTTTTTTTCTATACTAATATTGGCAGCGATCAGTGACTTATGACGGCGATCAGTGACTTATGGCGGCAATCAGTGACTTATGACGGCGATCAGCGACTTATGGCGGCGATCAGCGACTTATGGCGGCGATCAGCGACTTATGGCGGCGATCAGCGACTTATGGCGGCGATCAGTGACTTATGGAGGCGATCAGCGACTTATGGCGGCGATCAGCGACTTATGGCGGCGATCAGCGACTTATGGCGGCGATCAGCGACTTATGGCGGCGATCAGTGACTTATGACGGCGATCAGTGAGTTATGGCAGCGATCAGCGACTTATGGCGGCGATCAGTGACTTATGACGGCGATCAGTGAGTTATGGCAGCGATCAGCGACTTATGGCGGCGATCAGCGACTTATGACGGCGATCAGTGAGTTATGGCAGCGATCAGCGACTTATGGCGGCGATCAGTGACTTATGACGGCGATCAGTGAGTTATGGCAGCGATCAGCGACTTATGGCGGCGATCAGCGACTTATGACGGCGATCAGTGACTTATGTCGGCGATCAGTGACTTATGACGGCGATCAGTGACTTATGGCGGCGATCAGCGACTTATGGCGGCGATCAGTGACTTATGGCGGCGATCAATGACTTATGGCGGCGATCAGTGACTTATGGCGGCGATCAGTGACTTATGGCAGCGATCAGCGACTTATGGTGGTGATCAGTGACTTATGGCGGCGATCAGTGACTTATGGCGGCGATCAGCAACTTATGGCGGCGATCAGTGACTTATGGCAGCGATCAGCGACTTATGGCGGGACTGCGGCAGACATTCTGACATTGGGGGGTACTGACTTGGGGTCGCTGACATCCCCAGTGACACCAATACAGTGATCAGTGCAAAAAAAAAAACCACTGACACTGTACTAATGGCACTGGGGAGGAAGGGGTTACGTTTATTATTCAGGGAAAGGGTTAACTGTGTGAGGGGAGTGTCTTACTAGGGGGCGGGGTGTGTACTGCAGGGAACACCGCTGATCGGGAGAGAGAAACTCTTATGTCCCGATCAGCGTGTCCTGCAGCTGTCAGGGAACTGACAGAAAGCACAGCTAGTGCAGCTGTGCTCTCTGTCAGCGATTGCCGCTGATCACCGGGACATAGCCGGTAACGACCGGTGACATCCGCGGCTGTGATCGGCGGGACAGGTAGGGCGGCGGCGGCGCGCCCCCTACCTGTTTACAAAACACATGTTTTAAAACGTGCTTTTGCCCAGCCCTGCCGCCGTATTTCTACAGTGGCTGGGCGGCATGTGGTTAAAGGCTGAGATTTGTGGAACTATCTGTACCCTGGAGAGGAGCGAGCAGGATCCTGAGTGATCCATAAAGCGTTGTGGCCCCTGTGGATCGCATGGGGAAGGTGAGCGGGCATGCCTGCCATTCAGGATTATCTCTCACCCCCAGCACCAACACAGGAGCATGTTTTGAAGGATTGTGGGTGCCATCTCATATGTGAAATCACTGGTTGCTGTGGACATTTGCAAGTATATCACCTATATATGGTGACCTATATCCCTGTATAGGGAATCCCTGTGTGCCACTTATTATCTTTTGTATTATCACTTGGATATTCCAATTTGATATATATTGCACTGACCTAATATCCAAGTACCGCCCAACACGCACACTCCGCTCCTCACAAGACCTCCTTCTCTCCAGTTCCCTGGTCTCCTCCTCCCATGCCCGCCTCCAGGACTTCTCCAGGGTGTCACCCATCCTCTGGAACTCCCTACCCCAACCCATCAGATTATCACCTACTCTCCTCTCCTTTAGGCACACCCTGAAAACCCACCTCTTCAGGGAAGCCTACCCCACCCCCTGCTAACTTGCCGACCTCCTCCACTCTTCCTACCACTCCATCCCCCACAGCTATCTCCTCCTGTACCACCATCCCCTCCCTCCTAGATTGTAAGCTCCAAGGAGCAGGGCCCTCGATCCCCTCGTGTTTTGCATTGTATTGGTATTGTTCTGTCACATGTTCTGTCCCCCATTGTAATGTACAGCGCTGAGCGAACTATTGGGGCTTTATAAATACTGTATAATAATAATAGTTTGCTGGATCTTGGTGCTGCTGATCGCTTGCAGCCTCTTTGCAACCATTTCCTGTCTACCTGCCCTCCAGCAATGGCTACATGGCGTTTTGTTAAGAGAGAATTTCCTAATGGTGACCACAGTGGGCCATACCTGTGTAATGTATGTTGAAATGGTCACTTGTAGTCTCCAACAGAGGCTGGTGTGACAGGGTGACAACACAGGAGCACAACTGAGAGACAGGGAGAGAGCGTTGTCACCCTATAACAGGAAATGTCTCAACAAGGACCTCCATTGTAATGTACAGCGCTGAGCGAACTATCGGCGCTTTATAAATACTGTATAATAATAATAGTTTGCTGGATCTTGGTGCTGCTGATCGCTTGCAGCCTCTTTGCAACCATTTCCTGTCTACCTGCCCTCCAGCAATGGCTACATGGCGTTTTGTTAGAGAGAATTTCCTAATGGTGACCACAGTGGGCCATACCTGTGTAATGTATGTTGAAATGGTCACTTGTAGTCTCCAACAGAGGCTGGTGTGACAGGGTGACAACACAGGAGCACAACTGAGAGACAGGGAGAGAGCGTTGTCACCCTATAACAGGAAATGTCTCAACAAGGACCTCCTTTGTAATGTACAGCGCTGAGCGAACTATCGGCGCTTTATAAATACTGTATAATAATAATATTTCACTAATCACCTACAAATATCACCTGAAGAGATCTGTGTATAATTGTGAATTATTATTATATTTTATATAAAAGGTAAGAGTTTATTTATAGCGCTACATCATTATCATACCAAGAATAAAATACGATTGTCCCCAAAATTCAGTGGAGATCCTACAAATAATTGCCGTTCATTATGAATTTCTCTAAACAATAATCGGAGGAAATTTGAGCGAATTCCTGGGATCGGGACGCGGCGACTCTTCGCGGGACAAAGCAAGAGGACGCTTTTTCTTGGCTAACCCTGGACTGACCCATTCCATCCTCGGCGCAGCATTAAATCAATCTCCCCGATTATTACAATATCAATAGACAATATTCCTACAATAAACATATTGATTTTTCAGTGCGGTGTATGAAATGGGGGGCGGCGGAGGGAGGATGAGGAGGAGGACGCCCGTCTATTATTCTTGAATAAATCTATAACCGGCCATCCGTCTTGGCTCATAAAGGAAATATCCCCAAAATGCTGCCGCTAGTTTATATTCATTAGGCCTATTGAATACAAAGTAATATGTTTATGTAGGACATTGCGGTAATGTGATAAGCCGTCCGTGGATCAGCCAGAAATCCACTTAGCAGCTCTGTCAGTCTGACAAGAAAAATGTGGCCATAACGGGAGCGCCGAAATGATGGGGGTTCATGGAAGAGCGGCCCGGCGGCGGGGGTAAATCTCAGGGCAGGACTGCCTGCACATCAGTCAAAATTCGGCACCCCAGAGTACAAAAAGCAGATTGCCGCTGCTCAACCAACGTCGGAAGAGAACCAACTGGTAACCAACGGGAATGTTCCTGCCGACGAGCCTCATATTCGGCGATTCCGTACATGTGGGCTCCTCATTCTGAAATATGAACGTCTTAGAAAGTCCAACATTAAGGCTCTGTTAGATGTGATGGGAGTGTGCGTTTATGTGCATTTACATGTGCCATTTGTGCCTCGCCGCTGGCTATCCCCGCTTCAGACGATCCTGAATACGGCTGCCAGACTCATTCACCTTTCCAACCGCTCCATCTCCGCCACCCCTCTCTGCCAATCCCTCCACTGGCCTCCACTCAGTGTCCTCCACCCCCCTCTGCCAATCCCTCCACTGGCTTCCATTCAGTGTCCTCCACCCCCCTCTGCCAATCCCTCCACTGGCCTCCACTCAGTGTCCTCCACCCCTCTCTGCCAATCCCTCCACTGGCCTCCACTCAGTGTCCTCCACCCCTCTCTGCCAATCCCTCCACTGGCCTCCACTCAGTGTCCTCCACCCCCCTCTGCCAATCCCTCCACTGGCCTCCACTCAGTGTCCTCCACCCCCCTCTGCCAATCCCTCCACTGGCCTCCACTCAGTGTCCTCCACCCCCCTCTGCCAATCCCTCCACTGGCCTCCACTCAGTGTCCTCCACCCCCCTCTGCCAATCCCTCCACTGGCCTCCACTCAGTGTCCTCCACCCCCCTCTGCCAATCCCTCCACTGGCTTCCGATTGCGCAACGGATCAAATTCAAAATCCTAACACTGACGTACAAAGCCGTCCACCATACTGCGCCGAACTACATCACCGACCTAATATCCAAGTACCACCCAACACGCACACTCCGCTCCTCACAAGACCTCCTTCTCTCTAGTTCCCTGGTCTCCTCCTCCCATGCCCGCCTCCAGGACTTCTCCAGGGTGTCACCCATCCTCTGGAACTCCCTGCCCCAACCCATCAGATTATCACCTACTCTCCTCTCCTTTAGGCGCACCCTGAAAACCCATCTCTTCAGGGAAGCCTACCCCACCCTCACCTAACAGCCGATCTCCTCCACTCTTCCTACCACCCCATCCCCCACAGCTATCTCCTCCTGTGCCACCATCCCCTCCCTCCTAGATTGTAAGCTCCAAGGAGCAGGGCCCTCGATCCCCTCATGTTTTGCATTGTATTGGTATTGTTCTGTCACATGTTCTGTCCCCCTCTGTAATGTACAGCGCTGAGCCAACTATTGGTGCTTTATAAATACTGTATAATAATAATAATTTGCTGGATCTTGGTGCTGCTGATCGCTTGCAGCCTTTTTGCAACCATTTCCTGTCTACCTGCCCTCCAGCAATGGCTACATGGCGTTCTGTTAGAGAGAATTTCATAATGGTGACCACAGTGGGCCATACCTGTGTAATGTATGTTGAAATGGTCACTTGTAGTCTCCAACAGAGGCTGGTGTGACAGGGTGACAACACAGGAGCACAACTGAAAGACAGGGAGAGAGCGTTGTCACCCTATAACAGGAAGTGTCTCAACAAGGACCTCCATTGTATGATTACTAGGGATTATTGAAATCTTCAGATCTAAAAATACTGAAAATCACTTTTAAAATAACATTGACTCTGGTGGCAGAGGTTTCTGTGCTGAGAACGCACTTCCATCACAGTGACGTCGCGGTAATAGTAGTGATGGACAGCCAATAAGATTGGCTTCTGATCTTGTGAACACTGTGACAACCAATGACTGTGGTCACATGATTTATTTATTTATTTCAGGTACTTATATAGTGCCGTCAATTTACGCAGCGCTTTACATATATATTGTACATTCACATCAGTCCCTAACCCTCAAGGGGCGTACAATCTAAGGTCCCTAACCCTCAAGGGGCGTACAATCTAAGGTCCCTAACCCTCAAGGGGCGTACAATCTAAGGTCCCTAACCCTCAAGGAGCGTACAATCTAAGGTCCCTAACCCTCAAGGGGCGTACAATCTAAGGTCCCTAACCCTCAAGGAGCGTACAATCTAAGGTCCCTAACCCTCAAGGGGCGTACAATCTAAGGTCCCTAACCCTCAAGGGGCGTACAATCTAAGGTCCCTAACCCTCAAGGAGCGTACAATCTAAGGTCCCTAACCCTCAAGGAGCGTACAATCTAAGGTCCCTAACCCTCAAGGGGCGTACAATCTAAGGTCCCTAACCCTCAAGGGGTGTACAATCTAAGGTCCCTAACCCTCAAGGAGTGTACGATCTAAGGTCCCTAACCCTCAAGGAGCGTACGATCTAAGGTCCCTAACCCTCAAGGAGCGTACAATCTAAGGTCCCTAACCCTCAAGGAGTGTACGATCTAAGGTCCCAACTCACATTCATACATACACATACTAGGGACAATTTGGGCAGGAACCAATTCACCTACCAGCATGTCTTTGTTGTGTGTGAGGAAACCGGAGCACCCGGAGGAAACCCACACAGACACAGGGAGAACATGCAAACTTCAGGCAGGTGGTGCTGTGGTTGGGATTCGAACCAACGACCTGAGTACTGCCAGGCGGAAGTGCTAACCATTTAGCCAGTGTTGATTGGGCGGGTCCTTCCTGCCTCCTGGGCATAAAACTCTGTTAAGGGGATACTGAAACTGGATGGGAAGAACAGTCGATCATGTGACCACTAGGATAGCCAATCATATGACTAGGAGCCAGTCCTATCATTACTAGAGACTAGGCGCAGTCTATGACAGCTCGGTCACTGTGATGGGAACATGCTCTCAGCACAGAAGACTCAGCTATCCATGGACGCATATAAGCGTCATGTAGGTGTTAAAGCTTACCCACTTTGCTGCACACATATGTATCATGTGAATGGCAAGAGGTTAACATGTTATAGATCATATGAGATTTTAGTGGTTGGATTTACACCAGAGTTCACATTGAGAAGTTTATATTACTATGCGTAACCCTGAAATCTTCCTTCCTCTACAGAGACAACCTCTATAAGGACGTTATTTCGGGATCCCTTCACCTGAACCTGCCCCGTCAGGAAGGGCCATGGAAGGCTTTGTTAACACTCCACGGTGTACAGCTCGGTGCCCCCGGTGAGCCGCCGGCAGTGATGAAAGAGTCATGTTCCACCAGCACATCTCATCAGCGCCTCTCAAAGCCGCGGCCTCGGTAATTTGCTCATTTGACGGAGGCAGAAGCGGCCCGGAAAGACGGATCACTGGCGGCTGTGGAGCTGAGCAGGTCCATATTTAAGCTGTCGCCATGTTTTATGGTCTGTACAAGCTCCGAGCCGCAGAGGGATGAGAAGCCATCCGTCAATGTTAAAATGGCAGATTGCAGGTAATGAATACAGCGGCGGCCTCTCTCCACCATGCAGGTCACACGCTGAAATCCCCCCCTTCCTGAATCCAAATCCTCTTCATCCTGCAATTGGGCTTCTGGGGGACCATGGCTTGAAGCCTCCAGATCTCATGGACACAGGGATCAGAGTGACTGCAACCAAACACAAAACTGATGTGTATTTTCAGATATAAAACTCCTAACAATTGTTCTCAGCTGGGGGTCGAGATTTCCATATTCCCGAACGTCCTTGCAATATATGGTTGGGTCCTGCTGGCCGTGTGACAATGAAGATGTTCTGAACTGCCTGGTCTTTATTTCCAGGTCCAGACATGCAGATAATACAGGAGAAAACCTGCAAACAGGATTTGGAAGATGATAGTTTGTAAAGATCAGAATTCAGTTATAACTTCAACCGTACCTGAAGGATCAGGAAGGAAGGAATTTATTTTTGCCCACTGGAGAAAATTGGACCATGCTTCATAGGAGCTTTGTATTGCTTCTGAAACCAACTGGGTGTATAGGACCGTGTATATGGGAGGTTACTATTTATTCATTTTTTTTTCTATTGGTTGAACTAAATGGACTTAAGTCTCTTTCCAGCCTGACTACGAGGGCTGTACCAAAAGTAATACAGTAGGCATAACGTTTTTATGAACTTCCATAGGTCATTCAAATTTCACGTTGGTAGAGAGTTGGTAACACTTCCTCTATAGTAACTCTTCTTCATTCATTTTGCAAAGCGCTGCCCAAACTGTTGGCGCTATATAAATCCTGTATAATAATAAAATAATAATTGCTGGTAAAAAATGGATTCCAAGCAGAAGCAACGTGCCGTCATTGAGTTCTTGAAGAAGGAGATGTTCCAGCTGTCCGACATTGATGGTCACCACCGCGTGGTTTGTCTTTAGTGCTGGTTTCCCCTTCTTTAAACTTCTTCATCCATCTGTGTACATTGTCAATGGTATAATCTTCACAAACATTCTGCAGCCTTCTGTGGATGTCAGGCAGCCTGAGCCCCTCCTCCAACAACAACTCAATGACAGCATGTTGCTTCTGCTTGAAATTCATTATTTACTGGAGGAAGAGGAAGAAGAAGAGCAAAAAGAAGAAGAAGAAGAGAAGGAGGAAGAAGAGGAGGGAGAAGAAGAAGAGGAGGGGGAAGAAGAGGAGGAGGAAGAATAGGAGGGAGAAGAAGAAGAGGAGGGGGAAGAAGAGGAGGGGGAAGAAGAAGAGGGAGAAGAAGAAGAGGAGGAGGAAGAAGAGGAGGAGGGGGAAGAAGAGGAGGGGGGAGAAGAAGAGGAGGAGGAAGAAGAAGAGGAGGAGGAAGAAGAGGAGGGAGAAGAAGAAGAGGAGGGGGAAGAAGAGGAGGGGGAAGAAGAGGAGGGAGAAGAAGAAGAGGAGGGGGAAGAAGAAGAGGAGGGGGAAGAAGAGGAGGGAGAAGAAGAGGAGGAGGGAGAAGAAGAGGAGGAGGAAGAAGAAGAGGAGGAGGAAGAAGAAGAGGAGGGGGAAGAAGAAGAGGAGAAGGAGGAAGAAGAAGAGGAGAAGGAGGAAGAAGAAGAGGAGAAGGAGGAAGAAGAGGAGGAAGAAGAGGAGGAAGAAGAAGGGGAGGAAGAAGAAGACGGGGAGGAAGAAGAGGAAGGGCCTGCACGCCTCCTTAGTCAAGAACTCAATGATGGCATGGTGCATCTGCTTGAAATCCAGTATTTACCAAAGGATGGAGAAGAAGAAGAGGAGGCAAAAGAAGAGTAAAAAGAGGAAGAAGAGGAAGAAGAAAAAAAGGAAGAAGGAATGGATCAGGAAGAAGAGGAGGAGGAAGAAGAAAAAGAGGAAGGGCCTGCACCCCTTCTTTATCAAGATCTCAATGACAGCATTGTGATTCTGCTTGAAATCCATTATTTACTGGAGGAAGGAGAAGAAGGAGAGGAGGAGGAAGAGGAGGAGGAGGAAGAGGAGGAGGAGGAAGAAGAAGAGGAGGAGGAAGAAGAAGAGGAGGAGGAAGAAGAGGAAGAGGAGGAGGAAGAAGAGGAGGAGGAAGAAGAGGAGGCGGAAGAAGAGGAGGCAGAAGAAGAAGAGGGGGAGGAAGAAGAAGAGGAAGGGCCTGCACCTCTCCTTAGTCAACAACTCAATGATGGCATGGTGCGTCTGCTTGAAATCCAATATTTACGGGAGGATGGAGAAGAAGGAGAGGAGGCAAAATAAGAGTAAAAACAGGAAGAAGAGGAGGAAGAAAAAGAGGAAGAAGAAGGAATGGATCAGGAAGAAGAGGAGGAGGAAGAAAAAGAGGAAGGGCCTGCACCCCTCCTTTATCAAGATCTCAATGACAGCATGGTGATTCTGCTTGAAATTCATTATTTACTGGAGGAAGGAGAAGAAGGAGAGGAGGAAGAAGAGGAAAAAGAAGAGAAGAAATAAGAGAAAAAAAGAGGAAGGGAAAGAGAAAGAAGAGGAGGAGAAGGAGAAAGAAGAGAAGGAGACGGAGAAAGAAGAGGAGGAGAAGGAGAAAGAAGAGGAGGAAGAAAAGGAGAAAAGGAAGGGGAAGAAGAAAAACAAGAGTTAATATAGAGGAAGAGTTAGTATACCAATGTGACATTTACTTTTACTGCAGTCCTCACAAGTACAGAGCCATTGCTGAATTTCATATAGATGGTCCTCAACACATAACAGATAGGCAAAACCTTTGTCAATAGAACCATCACTAACCTGGGACCACCATGCAAGCCAGGTGACTGATCCACCAAATCATCCATTTATGTAATATTTGAGGCAATTGTTGCCTAATGCCAGGCAATCTGTATCCAGCAGACCTTGGCTGGCTGGTCTTCAGAAGACGAGGTGTTTTCTTGGACAGTTTTTCCTGGACAACCACTAGGTCAGTGATGGTGTTTGATGTATAAACATGTACTGTATGATCACTGAAGCTAATTGTACATGTTTATACCAACTGCTCCACACAGGAAGGCTCCCGACCGTTACCCCATGTCGTCCATGGCTTGACTTTGTTATACAGGTTCCATCACTGACTGGGGGGAAGTCAGTACTTTGCATGGGTTTAGTTATCAAAGGGGTGAGATAGCAACCTGGTCTGATTGCCGGTGAATGGCAGCTTCCATCTAATGCTTTTCATATTGGTATTTTCCTTTGCTAAAGGTTACCTTATAAACTTGACAAATGCTTGGAAATGGCAGTTTCCCTGGAGATCCCACTTTTGGACTGAAGACTTTCCAGCAGCAGGGGCCCTATGAGGCTAGCATGAGGCTGGTCATTGTCCCAAAGAACACATAGGTTAAATCTGACCACCTAGTCTTTCCTTCAGTCTTGCACAGGTGTACCGGCTCCTCCCTTCCAGTCTTGCACAGGTGTATCGGCTCCTCCCTTTCAGTCTTGCACAGGTGTACTGGCTCCTCCCTTCCAGTCTTGCACAGGTGTATCGGCTCCTCCCTTTCAGTCTTGCACAGGTGTACTGGCTCTTCCCCTTTAGTCTTGCACAGGTGTACCGGCTCCTCCCTTCCAGTCTTGCACGGGTGTACCGGCTCCTCCCCTTCCAGTCTTGCACAGGTGTACCGGCTCCTCCCCTTCAGTCTTGCACAGTTGTACTGACTCCTCCCTTTCAGTCTTGCACAGGTGTACCGGCTCCTCCTCTTCAGTCTTGCACAGGTGTACCATCTCCTCCCCTCCAGTCTTGCACAGGTGTAACGGCTCCTCCCCTCCAGTCTTGCACAGGTGTAACGGCTCCTCTTCTGGACTGAAATGTCTTAACTCTGATTTCGCTGCACACTGGAAGCTTCTCACAATGTGCATCAGAAACTGCAACAAGTCAGATAGAGCTCCACCCCATTTCCTGGCTGGAGGAGGTCCAGCATCATCTAGCACTTTCCCCCCCAGCATGAGTGTCCATGCCCCGCCCCGCCCCTTTCATTCATTGGATTTCAGTTCTTTCAGTCATGGGAGGCTCAGCATCACATGTGGGCGTTACCTATGCAAATGAAGCCTGCCTAGGAATGTGCACTCTTCCAGATTGACACCCACTCATCAAGGCACTTTGATATTTGAATAACTCCTCCCACTGCCTGCATCATGATTGAGGGCTCTTAAGTGGAGTACTGAGGAAGGGTGCTGTGATGTTTTCAGGAAGCTATGTACAGCCCCCTGCCGGCCCCTCCCACCAGCTATGACCTGCTTGCATTGCATAGAGCAGCATATAGACCCAGTGATGTCTAAAATATTGAAAATGAAAAGGTTTTATTTAAAAGTTTTATTATTATGTTGATGAGGGGGGAGGGGAACCAGGGAGGGTGGTATATAGGCAGATTAATCTTCAGCTTTTATCTACTTGGAGACTAAATGATGAAGAATCGGACAGCCTGTAGGTTGGCCCTCACATATACAGACTGCTTTATGAGAACAAACAAATCTTTTCACAATCACATGACGAACGATAACACATTAACATGTAACCTCACACACGGAAGGGGTTAATGTAGGTGCGTCCTGACTGCTTTCTCCTGAGCGGGACGATGACAGCCGGCAGACGAATATTAAGAATAAGTTAGCTCATTATCACCAATTACCGCCGGGCCTCACACCTCATTTCTCTGCCAAGGCAGGAAAATTAGTTTTCTATTGACAGGTGCACTTGGTGGTGGACGGGGATGTGGGGGTGAGTAACGTCCCCGGAGATTTATAATTGCACAATTAATACTCATTTCACCAATTCTCCAACTGGTTCCCCCCATCATTAACCAGCCGGACTCTGCCGAGAGCCTCCAATGTGACCAGAGAACACCGCAGGCCGGGAGATCGATGGAATGGAGTGCGGCCAACACCGCCACGAATGTCATCCGTTTTACAATGCAGCCATTGGGAAAAATATTTACCATCCTTTCATCGACTTTTAACCATCAAGATTGGTTATTGTCTGTCATCGCCTTGAGAAAGAGGTCCAACGTGGCCCAGAAACATCCATGTATCAGGTCTATTTTTGTATTGTCATTGCAAAATGACGCCAATAAAATGTTGAGGTCTATGGGTTGAGTGCTGGCTCTTCCTCTTTTTTAGGTTCAGTTATTGGAAACCATATGTACAGCAACACCAGACAACACATAGAGAAAGGGGTCCAATGTGGCCCAGAAACATCCATGCATCATGTCTATTTTTGTATTGCCATTGCAAAATGCCTTCCATAAAACTTTGAGGTCTATGGGTTGAGTGCTGGCTCTTCCTCTTTTTTAGGTTCAGTTATTGGAAACCATATGTACAGCAACACCAGACAACACATAGAGAAAGGGGTCCAATGTGGCCCAGAAACATCCATGCATCATGTCTATTTTTGTATTGCCATTGCAAAATGCCTTCCATAAAACTTTGAGGTCTATGGGTTGAGTGCTGGCTCTTCCTCTTTTTCAGGTTCAGATATTGGACACCATATGTACAGCCAGGGGCGGACTGACCATTTGGAAACTTGGACACTGCCCGAGGGGCCGGGGTCAGTAGGGGGCCCCATGAGATGCCTCTGGTACCTTTTTCATAGGCTTTTTTGAGTTTGGGCAAGGACACAGGGGTCCCATGATCCCCTATTGCCCAGGGGCCCCATGAGTTGTCAGTCTGCCCCTGTGTACAGCAACACCAGACAACGCATAGAGAAAGGGGTCCCTTGAGAAAGGGGTCCAACGTGGCTCAGAAACATCCATGCATCAGGTCTATTTTTGTATTGTCATTGCAAAATGACGTCAATAAAATTTTGAAATCTATGGGTTGAGTGCTGGCTCTTCATCTTTTTTAGGTTCAGTTTTTGGACACCATTAGTACAGCCAGGGGTGGACTGACCATTTGGACACCCAGACACTGCCCAAGGGCCCGGGGTCAGTAGGAGGCCCCATGAGATGCCCCTGGTACCTTTTTCATAGGCTTTTTTGAGTTTGGGCAAGGACACGGGTCCCATGATCCCCTATTGCCCGGGGGCCCCATGAGTTGTCAGTCCGCCCCTGTGTACAGCAACACCAGACAACGCATAGAGAAAGGGGTCCCTTGAGAAAGGGGTCCAACGTGGCTCAGAAACATCCATGCATCATGTCTATTTTTGTATGGTCATTGCAAAATGACGCCAATAAAATGTTGAGGTTTATGGGTTGAGTGCTGGCTATTCCTCTTGTTTAGGTTCAGTTATTGGACACCATATGTACAGCAACACCAGACAACGCATAGAGAAAGGGGTCCAACGTGGCCCAGAAGCATCCATGTATCATGTCTATTTTTGTATGATCATTGCAAAATGACGCTAATAAAATGTTGAGGTCTATGGGTTGAGTGCTGGCTCTTCCTCTTTTTTAGGTTCAGTTATTGGACACCATATGTACAGCAAAACCAGACAACGCATAGAGAAGGGGGTCCCTTGGGAAAGGGGTCCAACGTGGCCCAGAAACATCCATGCATCATGTCTATTTTTGTATTGTCATTGCAAAATGACGCCAATAAAATGTTGAGGTCTATGGGTTGAGTGCTGGCTCTTCCTCTTTTTTAGGTTCAGTTATTGGACACCATATGTACAGCAAAACCAGACAACGCATAGAGAAGGGGGTCCCTTGGGAAAGGGGTCCAACGTGGCCCAGAAACATCCATGCATCATGTCTATTTTTGTATTGTCATTGCAAAATGACGCCAATAAAATGTTGAGGTCTATGGGTTGAGTGCTGGCTCTTCCTCTTTTTTAGGTTCAGTTATTGGACACCATATGTACAGCAACACCAGACAACGCATAGAGAAAAAGAACTGCGTTGGAAAACCGAATCCAGTTATCCACTACTCAACACAGGTGAAACGTTTATATGAGAACGTCATCATTAGACAAGTTGGGGAAATGAGATACACCCAAAAATCTGAGAAGACATTGATCGTCCAGGCTGGACCATATTAAGGCCAAAGTCAGACAAATGACTTACTAAAATCAAGAATCAAATCACAAAAATCTCTCCATGGGCCAATGTGGGTCCATCAGAACTCTGTGGTGCCTCCAAGGATGAGTTAACATTCGGGAGAAGGATCGTCCCCCTGACAGGACCACCATGCATGAAATGGCCACCAGTAAAATCACCGTGTGAAGACACAGATCTGGTGATCCATATTACACGTATGTGAACATTTTACATTTTCGAATGCGCTAACCGCAGAGTCACCATTTTCCTGCTGTCCTCTCTTCCGGGCTCTCCGGGTCAACGACTGCGGTATCACACAAAGCATTTTTTTTTTAAATTTCAACCTTCAATAAATTCTAATATGTAGAAATTCTTAAGTTCACAGAGCTGCCATTAAGTAGCCGGGTCTGACAAATCCATCATTCATGGCTGTGATTTACAGATGACACTGACCTCTTCCTGGCCTCTGTGAGCCCTGGCCGAGGTCCCTAAACCACAAATTATAATACAGAGGAGATAAATGTGACGCCCTCCCGTTTACTACGGCATCGGGCTATGACCTGTGTGGCCTTTCCAGAAAACACGTCCTGAATCCTCCTGAATTTACAGCCAGCGATTGATAACCGTGGAAGGACGTTCATTCTGTATCCTTGTTGTATTTTTCGGGACACTCTACTTTAGGGGCCATTTACTGAAAGATATTGTGCGTGCAACTTCTTCCACCAGAAGTGAGT
Source organism: Staurois parvus (assembly GCF_062004578.1). Lineage (NCBI taxonomy): Eukaryota > Metazoa > Chordata > Amphibia > Anura > Ranidae > Staurois > Staurois parvus. The sequence continues at coordinate 25,441 of NW_028321510.1, forward strand.
CGTGAATTCAGACAGTGCTGTGCAAAAGTTTTAGGCAGGTGTGAAAAAATGTTGTAAACGGGCGGACTGACAACTCATGGGGCCCCCCTGCAATGTCTGAACAAGGATCATCATGACTGGATCACATGTCTGAACAAGAACTTTCATGGCAGGACCACATGCCAGAACAAGGACCTTCATGTCAGGACCACATGCCAGAACAAGGACCTTCATGTCAGGATCACATGACTGAACTAGGACCTTCATGGCAGGATCAAATGCCTGAACAAGGACCTTCATGGCAGGATCACATGACTGAACTAAGACCTTTATGGCAGGATCACATGACTGAACTAGGACCTTCATGGCAGGATCACATGCCTGAACAAGGACCTTCATGGCAGGATCACATGCCTGAACATGAATTTTCATGGCAGGACCACATGACAGAACAAGGACCTTCATGTCAGGATCACATGCCAGAACAAGGTCCTTCATGTCAGGATCACATGACTGAACTAGGACCTTCATGGCAGGATCAAATGCCTGAACAAGGATCATTATGGCAGGATCACATGTCTGAACAAGGACTTTCATGGCAGGATCACATGCCAGAACAAGGACCTTCACGGCAGGATCACATGCCAGAACAAGGACCTTCATGGCAGGATCACATGCCAGACATACAGTGCTGTGCAAAAGTTTTAGGCAGGTGTGAAAAAATGTTGTAAACGGGCGGACTGACAACTCATGGGGCCCCCCTGCAATGTCTGAACAAGGATCATCATGACTGGATCACATGTCTGAACAAGAACTTTCATGGCAGGATCACATGCCAGAACAAGGACCCTTATGGCAGGATCACATGCCAGAACAAGGACCTTCACGGCAGGATCACATGTCTGAACAAGGACTTTCATGGCAGGATCACATGCCAGAACAAGGACCTTCACGGCAAGATCACATGCCAAAACAAGGACCTTCATGGCAGGATCACATGCCAGAACAAGGACCTTCACAGCAAGATCACATGTCTGAACAAGGACTTTCATGGCAGGATCACATGCCAGAACAAGGACCTTCACAGCAAGATCACATGTCTGAACAAGGACTTTCATGGCAGGATCACATGCCAGAACAAGGACCTTCACGGCAAGATCACATGCCAAAACAAGGACCTTCATGGCAGGATCACATGCCTGAACAAGGACCTTCAGAGCAAGATCACATGTCTGAACAAGGACTTTCATGGCAGGATCACATGCCAGAACAAGGACCTTCACGGCAAGATCACATGCCAGAACAAGGACTTTCATGGCAGGATCACATGCCAGAACAAGGACCTTCACGGCAAGATCACATGTCTGAACAAGGACTTTCATGGCAAGATCACATGTCTGAACAAGGACTTTCATGGCAGGATCACATGCCAGAACAAGGACCTTCACGGCAAGATCACATGCCAGAACAAGGACCTTCATGGCAGGATCTCCAGGGATTATTTTATTGAAAGTTGCAGATTAAGAACAACTAGTGGAATGACACTAACAGGCTAAAGCTGATATGATAGTTTACTGATTGGGTTTATATCTACTTTATTGTTTCTTGGAAGACGTTGTGGAGGTAAAACAAAAAGTGATGTATAGGGGATAATTCTTGGACCTTTGACTGTTTTTCAAACAGCAATACAGTCTGCAGCTTGTGCCTGGGATCTGGAATATGGTAGACAATGGTGAAGTAGACAATGTCATAGATATAGAATATATCGATGTATCTGAAGCAGACACCGGTGAAGTAGACAATGTCGGAGACATGGAGTATATCGATGTATCTGAAGCAGACACCGGTGAAGTAGACAATGTCGGAGACATGGAGTATGTAGATGTATCTGAAGCAGACACCGGTGAAGTAGACAATGTCGGAGACATGGAGTATGTAGATGTATCTGAAGCAGACACCGGTGAAGTAGACGGTATCAGAGATATGGAATGTTTCGATGTATCTGAAGCAGACATTGGTGAAGTAGACAATGTCGGAGACATGGAGTATATCGATGTATCTGAAGCAGACACCGGTGAAGTAGACAATGTCGGAGACATGGAGTATGTAGATGTATCTGAAGCAGACACCGGTGAAGTAGACAATGTCGGAGACATGGAGTATGTAGATGTATCTGAAGAATACACCGGTGAAGTAGACAATGTCGGAGACATGGAATATTTCAATGTATCTGAAGCAGACACCGGTAAGTAGACAATGTCGGAGACATGGAGTATGTAGATGTATCTGAAGCATACACCGGTGAAGAAGACAATGTCGGAGACATGGAGTATGTAGATGTATCTGAAGCAGACACCGGTGAAGTAGACAATGTAATTGATCTGGAATATTTCAATGTATCTGAAGCAGACACCGGTGAAGTAGACAATGTCGGAGACATGGAGTATGTAGATGTATCTGAAGCAGACACCGGTGAAGTAGACAATGTCGGAGACATGGAGTATGTAGATGTATCTGAAGCAGACACCGGTGAAGTAGACAATGTCGGAGACATGGAGTATGTAGATGTATCTGAAGCAGACACCGGAGAAGTAGACAATGTCGGAGACATGGAGTATGTAGATGTATCTGAAGCAGACACCGGTGAAGTAGACAATGTCGGAGACATGGAGTATGTAGATGTATCTGAAGCAGACACCGGAGAAGTAGACAATGTCGGAGACATGGAGTATGTAGATGTATCTGAAGCAGACACCGGTGAAGTAGACAATGTCGGAGACATGGAGTATGTAGATGTATCTGAAGCAGACACCGGTGAAGTAGACAATGTCGGAGACATGGAGTATGTAGATGTATCTGAAGCAGACACCGGAGAAGTAGACAATGTTGGGGATATGGCGGACTTTCATCTATTTATCTCTCCATTGACTCTACAGTTGGAAAAGTCTTCATCTCAACACATGGCTGCGTCTTGCTGCGGACAGACTATGCCAGTAACAAGTTCTCTAATAAACAAAGTATCGACCAGCCATCGGAGACGCTCTGGTATCTCGCTGACAATGAGAGGGGCAGATGCATTACGAGAAACTATTAACCCCTGTGACCCGACTCAGGCAGTCTAATACCAATGTTACAATTCACAAAACTGAATCTTGTTCATCTCACCCCCAAGAGGCTCCGGCACGAGCGCCGAGAAAACCCCTCGATTGCATCTTCACCACACAGATGTCTCCGTCCCTCGAGAAACATATTTAAGAAAGAGACCGGAGAGGTCTGGCAGCGCTCCCTATGGACAAGGCTAACAAACCGAGAGAAGATTTCTGAGTAGAATGTAAGCCGCCTGCAAGTTGCAGTCCTTGTAAATGGAGCGAAGGTAATGTGCAATGATCAGAGTAATTAGGATCCATCCTCATGGAGGAGATGGAGCTCGTATTTTACATAAGATGTCAAGGAATTCATAAACAGAACAAACACTCCGATGTATCGATATGTAACACTAAGATGAATGAAAGGGATGAAAATAACTGAACAAGGAAAAGTGCAAATAAAAAAGGTTCAAGCTGAAGTTTAATTTGCTTATATTCTGCCTTCTCTGGTCCTCCTTCCAGTTTTAAAGAAATACCTTATTATAGATGTCACCACTGGGTCTCCCTGCTTCTCTTTGCAATACACGAAGATCATGGCTGGTGGGAGAGGTCGGCAGGGTGCTGGAAGTAACTTCCTGAAAACATCACATTACTTATGCACCTTACCCATGTATACTACATACCCACCTTACCCATGTATACCGCATAGCCACCTATACACCTTACCCATGTATACCACATACCCACCTATACACCTTACCCATGTATACCGCATACCCACCTATACGCCTCACCCATGTATACCACATACCCACCTATACGCCTTACCCATGTATACCACATACCCACCTATACACCTTACCCATGTATACCGCATACCCACCTATACGCCTCACCCATGTATACCACATACCCACCTATACACCTCACCCATGTATACCACATACCCACCTATACACCTCACCCATGTATACCGCATACCCACCTATACACCTCACCCATGTATACCACATACCCACCTATACACCTCACCCATGTATACCACATACCCACCTATACGCCTTACCCATGTATACCACATAGCCACCTATACGCCTCACCCATGTATACCACATACCCACCTATACACCTTACCCATGTATACCACATACCCACCTATACACCTCACCCATGTATACCACATACCCACCTATACGCCTTACCCATGTATACCACATACCCACCTATACGCCTTACCCATGTATACCACATACCCACCTATACACCTCACCCATGTATACCACATACCCACCTATACACCTTACCCATGTATACCACATACCCACCTATACACCTTACCCGTGTATACCACATACCCACCTATACACCTCACCCATGTATACCACATACCCACCTATACACCTCACCCATGTATACCACATACCCACCTATACACCTTACCCGTGTATACCGCATACCCACCTATACGCCTTACCCATGTATACCACATACCCACCTATACGCCTCACCCGTGTATACCACATACCCACCTATACACCTCACCCGTGTATACCACATACCCACCTATACACCTCACCCATGTATACCACATACCCACCTATACGCCTTACCCATGTATACCACATACCCACCTATACACCTTACCCGTGTATACCACATACCCACCTATACACCTTACCCATGTATACCACATACCCACCTATACACCTTACCCGTGTATACCACATACCCACCTATACACCTTACCCGTGTATACCACATACCCACCTATACACCTTACCCATGTATACCACATAGCCACCTATACGCCTCACCCATGTATACCACATACCCACCTATACACCTCACCCATGTATACCACATAGCCACCTATACGCCTCACCCATGTATACCACATACCCACCTATACACCTTACCCATGTATACCACATACCCACCTATACGCCTTACCCATGTATACCACATACCCACCTATACACCTTACCCATGTATACCACATACCCACCTATACACCTCACCCATGTATACCACATACCCACCTATACACCTCACCCATGTATACCACATAGCCACCTATACACCTTACCCATGTATACCACATACCCACCTATACGCCTTACCCGTGTATACTACATACCCACCTTACCCATGTATACCGCATACCCACCTATACACCTTACCCATGTATACCACATACCCACCTATACGCCTTACCCATGTATACTACATACCCACCTTACCCATGTATACCACATACCCACCTATACACCTTACCCATGTATACCACATACCCACCTATACACCTTACCCATGTATACCACATACCCACCTATACACCTTACCCGTGTATACCACATACCCACCTATACGCCTCACCCATGTATACCGCATACCCACCTATACACCTTACCCATGTATACCGCATACCCACCTATACGCCTTACCCATGTATACCACATACCCACCTATACGCCTTACCCATGTATACCACATACCCACCTATACACCTCACCCATGTATACCACATACCCACCTATACACCTCACCCATGTATACCACATACCCACCTATACACCTCACCCATGTATACCACATACCCACCTATACACCTCACCCATGTATACCACATACCCACCTATACACCTCACCCATGTATACCACATACCCACCTATACACCTCACCCATGTATACCACATACCCACCTATACACCTCACCCATGTATACCACATACCCACCTATACACCTCACCCATGTATACCACATACCCACCTATACACCTCACCCATGTATACCACATACCCACCTATACACCTCACCCATGTATACCACATACCCACCTATACACCTTACCCATGTATACTACATACCCACCTATACACCTCACCCATGTATACCACATACCCACCTATACACCTCACCCATGTATACCACATACCCACCTATACACCTTACCCATGTATACTACATACCCACCTATACACCTTACCCATGTATACCACATACCCACCTATACACCTCACCCATGTATACCACATACCCACCTATACACCTTACCCATGTATACCACATACCCACCTATACACCTTACCCATGTATACCACATACCCACCTATACACCTCACCCATGTATACCACATACCCACCTATACACCTTACCCATGTATACCACATACCCACCTATACACCTTACCCATGTATACCACATACCCACCTATACACCTCACCCATGTATACCACATACCCACCTATACACCTCACCCATGTATACTGTAGAAATACTCCTAATATACTACTATTTTTTACATAAAATAACATTTATTTCGGGTTTCTTACTCCTTTCCATACTGTTCCAGCCTATCTGATGCTCCGCAGATCTTGGACACGTTTTATAGCCCCAGATGCAATATGAAGCCACAACATTGTCTGGCAGAAGATCGATAATATACAGATCAGCACTGAAGCTCATTATTCAGAATCTGCACAAATCTGTAAATTAGAGGAAAGGGGCCCCAAAGATGGAGCCGGAGGCCCGACACCCCCGGTAAGGCTAATAAAAGACATAAAGAAGAAGCGAAGACCTCTCATTGAAGATCCAGAGAAGAACCCCTCCCCCCCCCCCCTTCTATTAAGAGCTAATTCCTCTTCTGGTAATAAGCTCCCTCGAATAATTAGCGTATTTTACGTAATAATGAAATTATGGAAATGGAGACCACTTCTTCAAACAAGTCTTCATTAGCATATTTTTAAATATTAGACTTAATTAGAGTTTATCAGTCTGGGGAAGCTAGCGAGGGGGGGGGGGGCCGTGGCGGACGCCGGTGTCTGCGGGAGCCTTTGCGTACGCGCCGAGCCCCTCATAAAGTGTTTATTAAGAGCGGATAAGGAGGCTGTAATGATGTGTTTGAAAATTAGGCCTATCATACATTTAATGCTATGCACTCCTGTAGGCAAAACAGCATTCCAATGACTCAATTAGACATCCATTATCCTGGCACGATTAAGCACGGCAGGCTGGCTCTCCACGCCCGGCCCTCTGCGCGCCGCTGCGACTTCAGTCCACTTAAAGCCAGCTAATAAAACACTAAACTTGTTAAGGATTAAAAAACAAATGAAGGGGGAGGGCGAGAGGCGGAATTAGGAGACCGTACGGGAGGCAACCGCCATCAATCGGGGATGGGGGGGGGGGGGCGCGTAATGATATACTACTACGTCTCCCACCAAAGGGGGGGGTGGGGGGTTGGGGGGGGGGTTGTCCGGCCATAAATCACAGTAATTAGGTTAAAGTGAAAATCAACTTCTGCATTCGGCTAAATGACTTTATTTGCATATTCAACGTTAAGATAAGGGAAGAGGAGATAGTGGGGGTGTCAGTAATCGGCATGGAAACCTCTGATAGGTTATTATCTGCAGAAAGGAGAAGAGAAATATGTTCTCCATAGATGAGGGAAGACAGACGAGCGGGGAGGACTGAGCTACACCACTGCAACTAATGTGCTCCATGAACCTCACAACCAATCGGAGTCACCCTTTAATTTTCCCAGGAACCGGAAGTGGCTGATATGGTCATCAGGAACTCATTTCCCTGCCATGAAAGGTCTGCCGGCACCCTCTGCCAGAATGTAATGTTATAATAATACAGTTGTGTTCAAAGTACTAGCCGTCAGACATCACTAACCGGATCAATCGCTGTGTTTGGTGGAAATGATATTTCTACATGGCAGATAATTTCCTAGCGGGTGTAGTAGAGTCATAGAAATCCAACAGACCCGACAGTCATGACATGCATGCTGCTGATTCTGTGTCATTGAATCACTCATTGAAAGGGGCGTGTTCACAATAATAGCCGTGTGGAGTTCTATTAGTGACGTCATTCATTCTTTGATAAACAGGTGGCAATTATTGCCCTTATTTAAGGAAGGAAGGCAGCAAATGTTGGACATGCTGGTTACAGTGCATTTCTCTCTGAAATTTTGAGGAAAATGGGTCGTTCCAGACATTGTTCAGAAGAACAGCGTACCTTGATTAAAAAGGTGATTGGAGGGGAAAACATATAAAGAAGTGCAGAAAATGATCGGCTGCTCAGCTACAATGATCACAAATGCTTTAAAATGGCAACCAAAACCTGAAAGACGTGGAAGAAAGAGAAGAACTACCATTGGAATGGATAGAAGAATAGCCAAAATGGGGCGGACTCAGCCAACAATCAGCTCCAGGAAGATGAAAGAAGGTGTGACGTTCCCTGTGAGGACTCAGCCAACAATCAGCTCCAGGAAGATGAAAGAAGGTGTGACGTTCCCTGTGAGGACTGTTACAATTAGAAGACGCCGATGTGAAGCCAAGCTATCTGCAAGAAGTCCCCGCAAAGTCCCACTGGTGGAAAAAAGACGTGTGCTGAAGAGGTTACAATCTGCCAAAGAGCACATTGACCGGCCTAAAGAGAAATGGTGCAACATTTTGTGGACTGATGGAAGTAAGATTGTTCTTTTTGGGTCTAGTGGGCGGAGACAGTTTGTCAGACAACCCCCAAACACTGAATTCAAGCCACAGTACACTGTGAAGACCGTGAAGCATGGTGGAGCAAGCATCATGATATGGGGATGTTTCTCATACTACGGTGTTGGGCCTATTTATCGCATACCAGGGATCATGGATCAGTTTGAATCCATCAGAATACTTGAAGAGGTCATGCTGCCTTATGCTGAAGAGGAAATGCCCTTGAAATGGGGGTTCCAACAAGACAACGACCCCAAACACACCAGTAAACGTGCAACATCTTGGTTCCAGACCAACAAGATGGACGTTATGGAGTGGCCAGCCCAATCCCCGGATCTTCATCCAATAGAAACTTGTGGGGTGACATCAAAAATGGCGTTTCTGAGGCCAAACCAAGAAATAGAGAAGAACTGTGGAATGTGGTCCAATCATCCTGGGCTGGAATACCTGATCACAGGGGCCAGAAGTTGGGGGACTCCATGCAACACAGATGTACAGCAGTTCTCAGAAACAGTGCGACTACAACCAAATATTCATGAAGTCATTCAAAGGAAAGCAAAATCTTCAAACATTTCTCAGTTTATATAGTGAATGTTTGAGTTTGTAAAGAAGAATACAAACACTGAGATTATTTTGAACCGTCTAATCACTTTTCTTCCATTTTTTTAGAGGAACAACACAAATTTGATGTATTTTTCTTCATGTTGTGATTTGGAATAGAATGTGTCGTGTTCCCAATGCATTTGTGTGGATGGAAATAAAAGCTATTAGAAGGATTTTCAGCTTTAGTCACTTTTTTCAACACACTGCTAATATTTTGAACACAACTGTATATAATGCGAGGCCCCCAACAGCCACAAATGACTCAAATGGGGTCAAAGCAAGCGGACAGGTTAGAAAACATTATCCAATTGCCGTTGCTTCTCTGGAATTAAGAGATCTTAATACCTACTGGCCATCCATATACAGCAAAGGCAATGCGTATTTACTCCCCAGCTGATTTTGAATGTTTGCCCACTCACAAAGGAATGATCGGTCTAAAAATCTAATTCCTCACTGTTCTCGTGATCATTGACCAGTGTCTGCATCATTCAGATGTTCAGTGGCAGACTTCAGACGGGCCTGGACATGTGCTTTCTTGAGCAGAGGGACCGTGCGGGCACTGCAGGATTTCAGTCCTTGTCGGCGTAGTGTGTTACCAATTGTTTTCTTGGTGACTGTGGTCCCAGCTGCCTGGAGATCATTGACAAGATCCTCACGTGTAGTTCTGGGATGATTCCTCACTGTTCTCATGATCATTGACACCCCACGAGGTGAGATCTTGCATGGTGCACCAGACCTAGGGAGACTGACACTTGTTTTGTGTTTCTTCCATTTGTGAATGATTGCACCAACTGTTGTCACCTTCTCACCAAGCTGCTTGGCCATAGTTTGGTAGCCCAGTCCAGCCTTGTGTAGGTCTACCATCTTGTCCCTGACCTCCTTGGACAGCTCTTTGGTCTTTGCCATGGTGGAGAGTTTGGAATCTGATGGTTTGATGGCTCCTGTGGACAGGTGTCTTTTATACAGGTAACACAATGAGATTAGCAGCACTCCCTTTAAGAGACTGCTTCTAATCTCAGCTTGTTACCTGTATGAAAGACACCTGGGAGCCAGAAGTCCTGCTGAATGATAGGGGATCAAATCCTTCCTGATATATCTTGGAGGGTGACAAGTATACTTGTTCTCTAAAAATGACGAGTGGGATAGAAAGGGGTGAAAACCTACCCAATCACAGGCAGTGTATGTATAAGTGGTGTTTTGCACTTGCAGGTTGCAGGAAAAGCTTGGCTTGGTGTGGTGATGGTGAATGTGGCACACATATAAATAATGCTTCAAGGGTAACTCCACTATGGCACCATGAGTAGTAAGACCCATTGGTCACAGATCTGACCCTTTCTGAGCGACTGAAAACAAGTGACACTTCAAGGGTAACTCCACTATGGCACTATGAGTGGTAAGACCCGTTGGTCACAGATCTGACCCTTTTTGAGTGACTGAAAATAAATTACACTTCAAGGGTAACTCCACTATGGCACTATGAGTGGTAGGACCCATTGGCCACATATCTAGCCCTTTCTGAGTGACTGAAAACAAGTGACACTTCAAGGGTAACTCCACTATGGCACCATGAGTGGTAAGACCCATTAGTCACAGATCTGACCCTTTCTGAGCAACTGAAAACAAGTGACACTTCAAGGGTAACTCCACTATGGCACCATGAATGGTAGGACCCATTGGTCACAGATCTGACCCTTTCTAAGCGACTGAAAATAAATTACACTTCAAGGGTAACTCCACTATGGCACTATGAGTGGTTAGACCCATTGGTCACAGATCTGACCCTTTCTGAGCAACTGAAAACAAGTGACACTTCAAGGGTAACTCCAATATGGCACTATGAGTGGTAAGACCCATTGGTCACAGATCTGACCTTTTCTGAGCAACTGAAAACAAACAACACTTCAAGGGTAACTCCACTATGGCACCATGAGTGGTAAGACCCATTGGTCACAGATCTGACCCTTTCTGAGCGACTGAAAACAAACAACACTTCAAGGGTAACTCCACTATGACAGTCATAGTTACTATGAGTGGTAAGACCCCTCGGTCACAGATCCATCCCTTTTCAGACCGATCATTGATCATTTCCAGGCCAGCCGATCATCTCGTACAGCAGGTCCATGTTTGTTTTCAGCATCACACACAGTACAATCCCATGATGAACAATCCCAGTTTGTCATTAAAAAAAAAAAAAAAAAAAAGCTCCCCTTGTACGGCCTTGTTTGAACAGATATGTCAGACAGGCAGGCGATAAAGAGATTAAACATTGAGAGGGATGAGGAGTCAGATGAGACGGAGCGGAGGAGAATCGGGGATGAGCAGAGATATGACAGCCATACAAATAAAGAAGGAAGCGTTGAGCGGTAAGCTGAGCGCAGGAAATAGAGGCGGAATGTGATCCTGTGAAGGTGGGGAGAGAGATGGACCAGACAAGGGGCCCATTTATTATGGTGAATAAGTAATCTGAGAATTTATGATGCTGGTTCTCCGTTACCGCACAATTTATATTACAGGAGGAAATTAAGGGGAGCGGGGAGAGAGGCTGGGCGACCATCTTTCTATGTTACTGCTTGTCTGCCATTTGCAAATCATTATTAATTGAGGCCGGGGAGGCTTGTTCGGCAGGGGCAGTTGTGCCTGGACAGTACGAACAGACACATATCTCTTCATCAAGGCCCGAGCCTCGCGCTGGCCTCAGCCAATTACCCCTCCCTGATTGGGCTCAGAGAAGGAGCGGAGGGTGTACCTCCCCCGTCTTCTTAACAAATTAAGGAATAAATAGGATTTCCACACGTGGGGCGTACAGGAGCAGGGAGGCGGTAATGAGAAACAATATATCACAATCAGGTCGACAGCTCTATTCATACGGAGACAGCATCCTCTCCCTCTTTATCAGCTCATCCTGAATGATAGGACCTGCTCCGTCCCAGAAACGGGCAAACAGCCTAAGCCATGCAAAACTACACCAACCAGGTCAGATGGCTGCTGATTAGTCCTCAGGCCAACCAGGAGGAGTGGACCCACACTAAGCCAACAATAGAAGGTCTCCAGTCATGGTAGAAGCATTGTCCAGAAACATTTCAGGAACTTTTGGAGTTCCAAGTTCCTTTGGCCATTATTCTGGGACCTCAGATGGACTCCAGAACTGATATCTGGGAGTGGGTCCCACCAATAGGAGGCTTCACCTAGAGTTAACATCAGTTCTCAAAGAAAACTTTGACTTAAAGAAACACTAAAAGGTTGAAGACATCTATGGGCTGTTCTCCATTTAGATTTATTTAACATTGTCTAAAAATGGTTTAATTATTCTTCACACTACAATTCCATCAACATTTTCAAGTCTGACCAATCAAATTTTTGAGCATCTGGTAAAAAAAAGATCTTTCACTCTCAACTTAATGATACTGAGTTCCTCATCATGGACCTGCGGTTGTACCCTGCGGGATCCCCCCCACTACCCCCTCCCTTTTTCCTTTTCTTGCCCCATTTCTCTTCATTCATTTCTACAAATAGTTTTTTTTTGGTTTTGTACCTCCATAGGCTCTTCTCATTTTTCTGGTTTGTATGAAGAACTTGGACCAGCTTCTTCCACCAGGTTTTGGATGCCTCTGATCATACATGAAGTGCAGACCCTGCATACTTGAGCACCTTTTTTTGTGCTACTATGCATTCATGTCCTGGTTTTGACAGTTTGGTCCTTTTTCCTTTTCTCTTCTCCATCTCTCTTCTTTTTTCCTTTCTACAAATAGTTTTTTTTGGTTTTGTACCTCCACAGGCTCTTCTCATTTTGCTGGTTTGTACGGAGAACTTGGACCAGCTTCTTCCACCAGGTTTTGGGTGCCTCTGATCATACACGAAGTGCAGACCCTGCATACTTCAGCATCTTTTTTTTGTTCTACTATACATTCATGTCCTGGTAGTGACAGTTTGGTCCTTTTTCCTTTTCTTGCCCCATCTCTCTTCTTTTTTCCTTTGTACAAATTGTTTTTTTGGTTTTGTACCTCCATGGGCTCTTCTCATTTTGCTGGTTTGTACGGAAAACTTGGACCAGCTTCTTCCACCAGATTTTGGGTGCCACTGATCATACATGAAGTGCAGACCCTGCATACTTGAGCACCTTTTTTTTTGTGCTACTATGCATTCATGTCCTGGTTGTGACAGTTTGGTCCTTTTTCCTTTTCTTGCCCCATTTCTCTTCTTTTTTCCTTTCTACAATAAAGTTTTTTCGGTTTTGTACCTCCATAGGCTATTCTCATTTTTCTGGTTTGTACGGAGAACTTGGACCAGCTTCTTCCACCAGGTTTTGGGTGCCTCTGATCATACACGAAGTGCAGACCCTGCATACTTGAGCACCTTTTTTTGTGCTACTATGCATTCATGTTCTGGTAGTGACAGTTTTCTCCTTTTTCCTTTTCTTGCGCCATCTCTCTTCTTTTTTCCTTTCTACAAATTGTTTTTTTGGTTTTGTACCTCCATAGGCTCTTCTCATTTTTCTGGTTTGTACGGAGAACTTGGACCAGCTTCTTCCAGCAGGTTTTGGGTGCCTCTGATCATACATGAAGTGCAGACCCTGCATATTTGAGCACCTTTTTTTGTGCTACTATGCATTCATGTCCTGGTTGTGACAGTTTCATTGACGGTAGTTGTTACACCGCCCCTTTGCCTTTGTAATTGTAGGCTTATCGGCCCATTTTTCTTCTCTCCTATTGTCTCATTGGCGTCTGTTACTTTTGATGTCGTTGTCTTTTTGCCGTCTGTAAATTTTATTTCTTGGAAAATTTCAATAAACACTTTGTAAAAGTAAAAAAAAAAAAGATGTTTTTGTATTTGATTTATTATCCAATAATTAGACTAATGTCATATTTATTTGGGTTTTTCAAAGGATGGCGGCGCACACGGACGCAGCGGCTAAGGCAGAGAGGAGCTCCATGTGTGGGATGGAGTGTTATTCTGAACTGTTTCTATAAATATGTGTGAAGTTTATTTGAGTTTTCCTCCTTTTTTTGTAGTTTCGTTGTGCATTTTATTTGCAATGACGATAAATCTCTATCTTATCTGCTGATAACGATTCCAATTCCATCTCAATCGTAGACTGAATACGGAAACTCTCCCATTAGGCAATGCCAAGCACGCGTATCGCGGTCCACCTTTTTTTTTGTTTTCTAATGATCAAATTACCAATTTTACGATTACATTTTTTTTTTTCTATGAATTTTATTGTGTTAGCGGATGACTCTCCACCCGACACAACCGAATCTCCCACTTTCCTCGGCCAGCACTGCATCCACAAGTCCTTCTCTTGAAAAACTTCTCATTTGCCTTTTCCTGCGGTGGTAAGTCAAAAAGTCAAAGCATGATCCTCATTTCTCCTTTTTAAACGTAAATCAAAAAGTAGAAGCGCGGCCCTCAAAGCGGAGAGGTACATTTCAGCGGGTTTGAGCTGAGAAGTAAAAACTTGATTCTGCAGAAGGCTGAGGCCCTTCATCTTACACGGAGACTGGCCTATTTTTAAACACCCGCACCAAATCACTGGCACTGCCTTTGTCTGTGTTCGGCAGCAGAGAGATCAAACCCAGCATTCCCTGAGCCGTCCTTTCTCTCCCGGAGAGTCTGGCTTGGTGCGAGGAATTTGTGACACAAAGACAGCTCTTTGAAGGCCCTGAAAACTGTTTTATTAAAAGAGTTCTAAAACTCATTTAAAGTCAGTAGGAGAAGCAGGAGATGAGCTGCCCCAGATATGGGGGGTGAGATGCCGGTGACGGGCAAATTCTACGCACGGCGCCCTCGAAAAATGTGATGCCACATGGTACAATTTGTGCCATTTCAAGGCAGGACGGGCCTATGGCCTCCCGCAGCTTGCCCCGAATCTCATGTTGGGAGGTTGAGGCGAAGGGAGTTGTTAACTAGAACCAGGCCCTAAGGTAGCCAAGAGCTCAACAACTAAAATATAGTCGACTCGCTTCGCTTTATGAATCGTAGGAGCGGATAACCTGGAATCCTTTCCAGAACCTCATTAAAAAAAAAAAAAAAAAAAAGATTGAGTAAGAAAAATAATTACACTGCCCATTAATTAGTAGAAATGGACACATTAAAGATAAACTTCAATACATACAGTGAATTCAGAAAGTATTCAGACCCCCTTTGCTTTGTTCAATGTTATGTTGCAGCCTATTACTACAATTGTATAAATTCTTAACATATGTAGCGCAGCGTTCGGAATGATGTATATGGGCCCACCTATTATAGTAAATACAGAGTGGTACAGAGATGCCCAAAATCACCAGTATTATTGACGACAGAGAGTATAAATGATGTCCTAAACAACCGTGTAGTGGTTAAATTATATCAGACACATTGAAAAGTTTCGTAATACACAGTGCAGGTAATAGTCCAAACAATATTTGATGGGTGATGAAATCACAAGTGGGTTGAATAGAGGTGACTTGATTAAATCCCAGTGAAGACTGTGATCCGGTGTCGTGCAGGAATAATGAGTAAATTGCACACTCACCAGAGGCGCATTTATGTCATATGCAACAGAGGTCCCCTCAATCATGGATGGAATGTAGCCTGGAATGGACAACTCCTCAGTGGATGGTAAACCCCTAGAGGTCCCCTTTAAAGGCTTGGCTACAGACGGGATCTGCCGGGTACAGCTCTCCTCTGGGCCCTGGGATGGTCACCTGGTGGTCCTGGGGGGTTTAAAATGCTCAACGTAGAGCAGAAAAAAGTACCCGTGGTGTAGCAATTTGATCCAAAGTGGAAATTAATTTATTAAAAATTTAAGATAAAAACACACTTTTTAGGTACTGGAGTACAAAATCATCCTTGTGCACAACGGGTGCAATAATGGTAGAATGCAGCATAAAACATGAACACTGACCAGCTGGTAGTAAAGGGTGGCCGCCGGACCTCCTTGATCCGGTGGCTTGACGTCACGGCTAGCAGGGGCTCTTTAAATTGATTTGTTTTCCTCATGAATCTACACTCAGTACCTCATAATGACAAAGTGAAAACAGAATTTTAGAAATGTCTGTGAATATCTGAAAAAAAAAAAAAGTCTCCATGCTGGCTTTCAGAGAGCCTCTCTGCCATAAGGCCCAGAACGGTTGAGGGCTGCAGTGATGGTTGTCCTTCTGGAACTTTGTCCCATGTCCATACAGGACCTCTAGAAGTCATAGTGACCATCGGCTTTTTGGGTCACCTCTCTACTTTTGACGTTCTCCAAACACGTCTGGAATCAAACCATCACTTCTGTACACCTTTCGTTGAAGATTCATCATGGCACCAACATAAAAGAGTTCTACCTGAAGAACCGACACCACAGTTGCTACCTCTAGTTGCCAAACATCTGAGAACTACCAAGCTAGGAGGCCGTCAATGGATGACATACGTGATTACAGGAACTAATGGGCTTTGGCAAGAAAGCAGGTTCTCAGGGTTTTTCTTTGGATGGATGCCTTTTAGACCTTTCTTGCCAAAATATTTTAGTTTCTGTAATCACATACCCCACCTATCGATGGGCAAATAGGTGAATGGATGCTACTACCTCCCTCAATTACCGCTCCACTGCTCAGACTTGGAAGCTGCAGATGCCCCTGGGGTTAGAATTAGAAACAGGAAAGATCGGCACTCGGGATAATATCCAACCGTATACTTCTTTATTATAATAGCATGTACATAGCTAAAAACAGCCAACGCATTTTGGACAAATAGTCCTTAGCCGTGACTAATTGTCCGAAACATGTTGGCTATTTTTAGCTATGTAGATGCTGCTATAATAAAGAAGTATACAGTTGGATATTATCCCGAGTGCCGATCTTTCCTGTTTCCAATTCTAACCCCAGGGGCATCTGCAGCTTCCAAGTCTGAGCAGTGGAGCGGTAATTGAGGGAGGCAGTAGCGTCCATACACCTCCAGTTTTCCCTGGAAACTCAACCAAGCCTCTTCAACCATCCACGCGTTTCCCAAGTGGACAGAGGATCGGGCACCCAAGAGCACTGGGAGTGACCACCTGAAAATCTGCGGGGACACGGTCATATTCTCCTAAGAGCTAAGGCTGCACATACCAATCCCTTACGGTAATCTTCAACCTCAACGGATATAAGTTACAGAAACAATTTCTTGATTGATGCTAATTGTTTATGTTCAAAGCTCAACCACACCGTAAGGGCATCTCCACCATTCTAACTTTTCCCCTTTCTGCTATGCGTGTTTCCCAAGGTTCCTCTAGGTCAGTCATTCTCAACCAGGGTTCAATGGATCCCTTGAGTTCCACCAGAGGATGCTAGGGGGTTCCTTAACCATTAGCCGCCCGGCCAATGGCCGTTTGGCGGCTTCAAATGCGCTCCTGTATTCCGGGTGCACGCCATTTGGCGTGCACATGCGCAGTTTGCGCTAATGCAGAGCGGCGCAGCAGCGCGATCTGTCATCGGCCGTGCACCTTGGACACGGCCGCTGACAGATCCGAGTACCGGCTCCCGTAGCTGGTACCATGTGACCTGCTGTGACCAATCACAGCAGGTCACATGATAGTTGTATACAATGGATGGCTTCATTCATGATGCCATCCATTGTATACTAGTGCCTAGCTGTGAATGGTCGCAGCTAATCACATGCACATGTCATGTGATTAGCTGTGACCAAATCACAGCTAAGCACAAAAAAAAAAAAAAGCTGAATGAATCGACTTCATTCAGCTAAATGCTTGCTTATAGCAAAGTAATTCTTTGCTATAAGCAAACTGTGTAAAAAAAAAAAGAAAAAAAAATACTGATCACTTCCCCAAAGTAGTACAATGTTACTATGGTAACATTGTACTACTTTGGTCATAGTAAAATATGAAAAAAAAATCTTAAAAAAAATAAAAAAAAAATGTAATAAAAAATTAAATATAATAAAAAAAAAAAAAATATATATATATATATTTTTTCATACTGTCACCAGTCAGTGTCCCTGTTCACCGCCATGCCAGTTATATGATGACGCTGTACTGCACTGGTGACAGTATGTAAAAAAAAAAATAGTGAAAATAATTTTTTTAATTTTTTCATTTTCCGAAAAATTATGACAAAAAAATACAACTTCAAAAAACTCGCCATTCCTCTTATGAAGTACGTCGGACTGTCTACTCTGCAAAAAGGGGTCATATGGGGGATATCTGTACTGTTCTGTCATTTGGGGGATATCTGTACTGTCCTGACATTTGGGGGATATCTGTACCGTCCTGACATTTGGGGGATATCTGTACCGTCCTGACATTTGGGGGATATCTGTACTGTCCTGACATTTGGGGGATATCTGTACTGTCCTGACATTTGGGGGATATCTGTACCGTCCTGACATTTGGGGGATATCTGTCCTGTCCTGACATTTGGGGGATATCTGTCCTGTCCTGACATTTGGGGGATATCTGTACTGTCCTGACATTTGGGGGGATATCTGTACTGTCCTGACATTTGGGGGATATCTGTACTGTCCTGACATTTGGGGGATATCTGTACTGTCCTGACATTTGGGGGATATCTGTACTGTCCTGACATTCTTGGACCTCAAGAAATTAGATTGGCTGTCAGTACTTCAGGATTGATCAATACTCAGATCTATCCCATAGTTTGTGAACTCTATAACTTTCCTAAAAACTAAATAATACATCCTAATTTGGGTTATTTTCACCAAAGACATGTAGCAGAATACATCTCGGCCTAAATTTATGAAGAACAATTATTTATTTGTAAACTTTTATAACAGAAACAAAGAAAAATGTGTTTTTTTTCCCAAAATTTTTGGTCTTTTTTTGTTAATTTAGCAAAAAATAAAAACCCCGGCGGGGATTAAATACCACCAAAAGAAAGCTCTAGTTGTGTGAAGAAAATGATAAAATTTTAGTTTGGGTACAATGTTGTATGACCGCGCAATTGTCATTCAAAGTGTGAGAGCGCTGAAACGTGAAAAATGGCCTGGGGGGGGTAAAATCACACGGTATTGAAACGGTTAAGCCGACTGACCTACCACTTTATGGTGCCTGAATATTACGAGGACCAACACCACTTGGCAAAGCCAGCACCATGACACTAATTATTTTTTCAGCTGTCTGTAAGAGTTGCATTCTTCACGCTGATCACCGATGTCAGGGGCTTTTGTGTCATTGATCTCCAATAAACTGGGTTTAGGGTTCTTCGATAACTGAAAATTATTTTAGATGTTCCTCTGTGGTAAAAAGGTTGAGAAGGGCTGCTCTAGGTTTTTCTCTTTATCTTTCACCCATGGGAACAACATTTAAGATCACCAAGATGGGTCTCCTTGCCTCCAGCCAAAACAAGATCTGGAAACCATCCAAATACCAACATGGCAAACTGTGGCTGACATAAAACAGTCTGTACCTTTACCCTCCTCTGTGAATCAGTGAGAAGGTGCCGGGGAAGGTGCCCGGCGTGGACACGACTTTAACAAAGGAGCCGGAAAATGCTCTATTAAGTTTTCATTTACATTCTGAAGAGCGGCTCCTTCCCTTGTCCCTGCGAGAAAGGTAATGATCTCTTCACTGCACGTTACACATCACACGGGTCAGGAGGAAAAGTTGCGCCAGCTTCAGATACGTCGGGGTCGTTACAAGGACGGTTCAAATCTTCTAAACTTTTCCGGAGATCTGATCACAAGGGGAGAAGTGGACCTGTCATGTCACATTGGATCACAGGGTTATGGTGCAGATGGAGATACTGCCAGTGTTAGTTTTTAGATTCACTTGGAGAGCGATCAGCGATGGAAAGTCGATGTGATCTGCTTAAAGCAAACCTGTCATGGGAGCAATCAGGATGCCGTCATTGCGGACCATCTTATGACAATGCTAGTTACCTGGCCTGAAACAACTATGTAGATCAGGAAAGCTGGAAAAGAGGCATAAGTTCAGAGTTAAGCCACTGGATCAGCCTGACAGCCAGGCAACTAGTACTTGTAGAAAGAGTCGGCATGTTGCTCTAAGGCAGAGTTTCTCAACCAGGGTGACGTGGCATCTTGAGCTGCCATTTGGGTTCCCCCAGGGTGCCATAAGTACAAGATCCAATTGTGACGGGAGTGACTTTGGGTGGGGGGCCCATGGAACACAGCTCACTTTGGAGAGGTGAGGAGACCCCTGTCTCAGCTCCCCATATCCCTTTTATGTGTAAGTCACCCTGTGCCTGTTAGGGGTACAGGGTGAAATGTCCTGATATTGTGTAAACATGTATAGGTGGGGGGTGGGGGTTGTTCATTGTTTACTGCTATGTGGTCCCATTGTTTTATTATGTGTTTGTGTATTGACTTGGTGGGGGGTGTTTCCAGCAGCCCTCCTGATGGGACTGTCTGTTGGGATGTGTCTCTGGTTGCTAAATTTGGTTTGCCCCGCCCTGTGTCCTTATGCAGGGAGGTGGGTTGTTCCCTTGAATGTATATATCTTGTGTTTGTGTTACAATAAAGCAGTCCATTTCCTGTTTTAATACAAGTCTGGTGCTGTATCGTCTTGTATGGTCAGCGGTGGGGTCCGGGGATCTGTGTTCCGACAGGGAAGTGGGAGTCTAACGGAAATACCCTAGTGCAGTCGGGGTCCGGTTCCGTTACCCCAATTTCTAGTGGATCAGAGATGGATGAGAGGATTCTGTGATGGGAGGGAACTCTGTGATGGGGGCTCTCAGGTATAGGGGGAACTCGGATGTGATAGACTTTGTAATGGAGGAATTCTGTAACAATGGAGAGCCTCTGATGTCTAGGTGGGATGTTGATGTGAAAGGGGCTCTGACATGAAGGGGAAATTCTGATATAAAGGAGGCCTCTGACGTGAAGGCAGGATCTGATGTAAAGGTGGGACTCTGATATGAAGAAGGCTTCTGACATCATGGGGGGCTCTAAGGGGAACTCTGATATGAAGGGGGTACCTCTGATATAAAAGGGGTCTCTGACAAAATGGGGGGATGTGATGTGAAGGTGGGACTCTGATATAAAGGGGGCTTCTGACATCATGGGGGGGAGTTTATGATATGAAGGGGAACTCTGACTTGATGGGTTCTCTCATTTATAGGGGGAACTCTGTAGGAGGCCTCTGACTCTGTGATGGGGGAACTCTGTGATGATGGAGAGCTTATGGTGTATAGGTGGGACTTGAATGTGAAGAGGGGACTTTGATTTGAAGGGGGGGACTGTGATATAAAGGGGGCCTTTGATGTGATTGAGGGATCTGATGTGGAGGGGTGATTCTGATGTGACGGTGGTACCTCTGATATTAGGGGGAGCTCTGACAATATGGGGTGCTGTGATGTGAAGGGGGTACCTGTGATGTGATGGGGGCCTCTGACAATATTGGGGGCTGTGATGTGAATAAGGTACCTCTGACAATATGGGAGGCTGTGATGTGAATGGGGTACCTCTGATATGAAGGGGGGCTCTGACAATATGGGGGGCTGTGATGTGAAGGGGGTACCTCTGATATGAAGGGGGGCTCTGACAATATGGGGGGCCGTGATGTGAAGGGGGTACCTCTGATATGAAGGGGGGCTCTGACAATATGGGGGGCTGTGATGTAAATGGGGTACCTGTGATGTGATGGGGCCTCTGACAATAATGGGGGCTGTGATGTGAATGGGGTATCTGTGATGTGACGGGGGCCTCTGACAATATGGGGGGCTGTGATGTGAATAAGGTACCTCTGATATGAAGGGGGGCTCTGACAATATGGTGGGCTGTGATGTGAAGGCGGCCTCTGACAATATGGGGGCTGTGATGTGAATGGGGTACCTGTGATGTGAAGGGGGGCTCTGACAATATGGGGGCTGTGATGTGAATATGGTACCTGTGATGTGAAGGGGGCCTCTGACAATATGGGGGGCTGTGATGATTCTGATATGAAGGTGGCTCTAAAGTGGAGGGGGAGCTTCTGATGTGAAGGTGGTACCTCTGATATTAGGGGGGCATCTGATATGGGGGCTGTGATTTGAAGTGGGGACCTCTTACATAAAGGGGGGCCTCTGACATCATGGGGTGCTCTAAAGTGAAGGGGGCACTTTTGATATGATGGGGAGAACTCTGACGCGATGGAGGGACCTCTGATGTGAATGGGGGCTTCCGATGTGACATTAATTCCATCAAGGTGGTTGTGTGCATGGTCCCAGGCTCAGGAGTCCCATCGATAAGTAACTTTTATAGATTTTGCATTTCAGACTGGGGGGGCCCCCAGATTTTGCCAACTCCTAAAGGGTGCCGCCACTGAAAAATGGTTTAGAAACACTGATCTAAGGAATAGGTGATATAAAAGACACAAATGAATACAGTTCTGTAATAATTAATACATCATTAAATGTATTGTTTTACATAAAAGCAGTAAAAGTATCTAAATCTGACTTGGTATCAGCTTCTAGTAGCCCCTGTACAGCAGAGCTCAGACTAGGAGAAAAAGAAACAGCACAAATGGGCGTTGCCAAAGATAGTTCTCTGTTGGCATAGCTGCCAGTCACTGCCTGTAGGCGGGTCACAACTAGGTGCTCTGCAGATAGAACCCACCTACTAAAAGAAGCGTAATGTGAACTACCAAGAGAAGAAAATGTGACTACGAGTTGCTCCTCATAGGGGGATGTGAGCAGTGGTCACAATCAAAATTGGACTTTAAAAAACGAAGGAAAAGGTAAATCTGTGGCTTGCACATTAAAGTATCCTCTTCGCGGCTGGGGTTCCACTTTAACTCACCCCTCTGAAAAACGTCAAGGCAGAGACGTTCCTTCCTCATCCATAGAATGCCGGCCCTCGCCAGCGCGCCGTAGTTAAAGCCCCCAAACTGCTCCCATCGGTAACGGACGACCAGAAAGGCGTTCTGCCCCTTTAACCGGAGCGCGGGCGGTAATAAAGCCGTTATATAGTGACATTACAGAGAGCAGAGAACAAGCAAGGTTTGGGAAGAAAATTAAAACTCCTACCTTCTCATCATCCCATTAACAGAATGTTTTACTTCAGATCATTAAATATGTATATCTTATTACACGCCTTGTTAGAGTATTGAGCTTCATTGACTGATAATAAATTCTGGGCCTCGTCTCCACTATAAAGTTATCTGGAGGTGATGAGGGCTCAATAATCCAGCCATGCACATAATATGAGAGGAGCTTAAAAAAGATCATTACCTTATATGTCAAAATTAAAGTGAAATACGGCTTATTAACGCCGCTTCCTCCGCCGCGCTGGATGGCTCCTGTCAGGGACAAAACAATACACAGAACTGGACGTTTAACGGCAGATTGGCGTCCGCCACCGTTACAGGAGAGAGATTCGCCAAGATGGATTTTAAGGAGCAAATTCTTCCGGAAGGACTGATATTTTCTGTATGATGGAAACTGATTTCTGCGCTACATTTGTAGACACAGCGATCCGTCACATCGATACAAAGATAGATCTCCTTAGATACTATTTATGTTGGGTCATCCTGATAACCAGCCAGGAACGGGGACAAGGATACAAAGACAGATCTCCTTGGATACACTGTCACCTTGTTAGTAGATGGTCAGCCAATGAGCAGAGACGATGGACGTTACATTGATACAGAGACAGATCTCCTTGGGAACATTGTCACCTTGTTATTCTATGGTCATCCAATAATCGGAGACAATGGAGATTACGTTGATACAAAGAGATCTCCTTAGATACTATTTATGTTGGGTCATCCTGATAACCTGCCAGGACCGGGGACAATGATACAAAAATAGATCTTCATACATTGTCACTGTGTTAGTAGATGGTCATCCAATCGGCAGAAACGATTGACGTCATGTTGATACAAAGATAGATCTCCTTAGATACTATGTATGTTGGGTCATCCTGATAACCTGCCAGGAACGGGGACAATGATACAAAGACAGATCTCCTTGGATACATTGTCACCTTGTTATTATATGGTCATCCAATAATCGGAGACAATGGAGATTACGTTGATACAAAGAGATCTCCTTAGATACTATTTATGTTGGGTCATCCTGATAACCTGCCAGGACCAGGGACAATGATACAAAAATAGATCTCCATACATTGTCACTGTGTTAGTAGATGGTCAGCCAGTCGGCAGAGACGATTGACGTCATGTTGATACAAAGATAGATCTCCTTAGATACTATGTATGTTGGGTCATCCTGATAACCTGCCAGGAACGGGGACAATGATACAAAGACAGATCTCCTTGGATACATTGTCACCTTGTTAGTAGATGGTCAGCCAGTCGGCAGAGACGATTGACGTCATGTTGATACAAAGATAGATCTCCTTAGATACTATGTATGTTGGGTCATCCTGATAACCTGCCAGGAACGGGGACAATGATACAAAGACAGATCTCCTTGGATACATTGTCACCTTGTTAGTAGATGGTCAGCCAATGAGCGGAGACGATGGACGTTACATTGATACAGAGACAGATCTCCTTAGATACTATTTATGTTGGGTCATCCTGATAATCTGCCAGGACCAGGGACAATGATAAAAAGACAGATCTCCTTGGATACATTGTCACCTTGTTATTATATGGTCATCCAATAATCAGAGACAATGGAGGTCACGTTGATACAAAGAGATCTTAGATACTATGTATGTTGGGTCATCTTGATAGCCTGACAGGACCGGAGACAATGATACAAAGACAGATCTCCTTGGATACATTGTCACCTTGTTAGATGGTCAGCCAATGAGCAAAGATAATGGACGTCACATCGATACAAAGATAGATCTCCTTAGATACTATTTATGTTGGGTCATCCTGATAATCTGCCAGGACCGGGGACAATGATACAAAAATAGATCTCCATACATTGTCACCATGTTAGTAGATGGTCATCCAATCAGCAGATACGATTGACGTCACGTTGATACAAAGATAAATCTCCTTAGATACTATGTATGTTGGGTCATCCTGATAACCAGCCAGGACCGGAGACAATGATACAAAGACAGATATCCTTGGGAACATTGTCACCTTGTTATTAGATGGTCATCCAATGAGCGGAGACGATGGACGTCACGTTGATACAAAGATAGATCTCCTTAGATACTATTTATGTTGGGTCATCCTGATAACCGACCAGGACCGGGACAATGATGCAAAGACAGATCTCCTTGGATACTATTTATGTTGGGTCATCCTGATAACCGACCAGGACCGGGACAATGATACAAAGACAGATCTCCTTGGATACTATTTATGTTGGGTCATCTTGATAGCCTGACAGGATCGGGGACAAGGATACAAAGATAGATCTCCTTGGATACACTGTCACCTTGTTAGTAGATGATCAGCCAATGAGCAGAGACAATGGACATTACATTACTCCTTAGATACTATTTATGTTGGATCATCCTGATAACCTGCCAGGACCAGGGACAATGATACAAAAATAGATCTCCATACATTGTCACCGTGTTAGCAGATGGTCATCCAATCAGCAGAGACGATTGACGTCACGTTGGTACAAAGATAGATCTCCTTAGATACTATTTATGTTGGGTCATCCTGATAACCTGCCAGGACCAGGGACAATGATACAAAAATAGATCTCCATACATTGTCACCGTGTTAGCAGATGGTCATCCAATCAGCAGAGACGATTGACGTCACGTTGGTACAAAGATAGATCTCCTTAGATACTATTTATATTGGGTCATCCTGATAACCTGCCAGGACCAGGGACAATAATACAAAAGACAGATCTCCTTGGGAACATTGTCACCTTGTTAGTAGATGGTCAGCCAATGAGCGGAGACAATGGACGTCACGTTGATACAAAGACAGATCTCCTTGGAAACATTGTCACCTTGTTAGTAGATGGTCAGCCAATGAGCAGAGACGATGGACGTTACATTGATACAAAGACAGATCTCCTTAGATACTATTTATGTTGGGTCATCCTGATAGCCTGACAGGATCGGGGACAAGGATACAAAAACAGATCTCCTTGAATACACTGTCACCTTGTTAGTAGATGGTCATCCAATGAGTGGAAACTATGGATATTACATTACTAAAAAAAAAATCTCCTTAGATACTATTTATGTTGGGTCATCCCTATAACCTGCCAGGACCGGGGACAATGACAGAAAAGACAGATCTCCTTGGAAACATTGTCATCTTATTAGTAGATAGTTAGTAAATAAGCAGAGACGATGTACGTTACGTTGATACATATCTCCTTAGATACTATTTATGTTGGGTAATCCTGATAATCTGCCAGGACCGGGACAATGATACAAAGACAGATCTCCATACATTGTCACCTTGTTAGTAGATGGTCATCCAATGAGTGGAGACGATGGATGTTACCTTGATACAAAGATAGATCTCCTTAGATACTATTTATATTGAGTGACTCCAATCTATAACCTACCAAGACCACAGACAATGGACGTTACATTGGCACAAAGATAGATCACCTAACATACTACTTACATTGCGCCATCCCTAACCCCTGCCATGACCGGAGACAATGGACATAACATTGATACAAAGATAGATCTCCTTAGATACATTGTCACTTTGTTAGTGGATGGTCAACCAATGAGCGGAGATAATGGACAATACATTCATACAAAAATACATTTCCTTAGATACTCTTTATATTAAGTCATCCTGATAACCTGCCAGAACCGCAGACAGTGGACGTTACATTGATACAAAAATAGATCTCCATACATTGTCACCTTGTTAGCAGATGGACATCCAATGAGTGGAGATGATGGATTTACGTTGATACAAAGATAGATCTCCTTAGATACTATTTATATTGGGTCATCCTGATAATCTGCCAGGACCGGGAACAATGATACAAAAATAGATCTCCATACATTGTCACCGTGTTAGTAGATTGACATCCAATGAGCGGAGACGATGGACGTTACGTTGATACAAAGATAGATCTCCTAAGATACTATTTATGTTGGGTCATCCCAATAACCTACCAGGACCACAGACAATGGATGTTACATTGGCACAAAGATCACCTAACATACTACTTACATTGGGTCATTCCTAACCCTCACCATGACCGGAGACAATGGACGTTACACTGACACAAAGATAGATCACCTAACATTCTACTTGCATTGGGTCATCCCTAACCTATGCCACCACTGGAGACAATGGACGTTACATTGATACAAAGATAGATCACCTAACATTCTACTTCTATTGGGTCATCCCGAACCTATGCCACGACTGGAGATAATGGGCGTTACATTGATACAAAGATAGATCTACTTAGCCACCATTGTGGCATGATTGTCCGAGGTGGACACAACTTCTTGGTTGGATTCCAGTGTTGCCCGCACTGAGAGGTGAAGGGTGTGCAGGCTAGTAGGCCTTATTAGCGTCCACTGTGCCCAGTGGGGAATGGACAGTGCACATCTATTGACTTATTGGGGTCTACATTGTTGATGACCAGATATCTATATGTATCTTTTGAGCAAATTACCAAATTCATCATATTACCCAGGGTCTGTCTGGAGACCAATCAATATTTTCCAATCTTTATGATTTAATTGTAATGTCATTACATGATGTTGTCCCCGCTTCCCTGATGTGCCTCCATGTCCGGACACCCACTCTGACACAATCTGTTCCCTCCGATGACCAACTACAAAAATATGTGTTTTTATTGCAAAGAATTATGCGCCTCTCCATAGCTCCTGAAGAAGCGACTGAGAGTCGTGAAACATGCAGAGCCACTGTTCAGTTGAGGTTGTACTAGCACTATACTATGACAATATATCCGCGTTCAATCAACTACAAGATCATCCTAACCATCGGTGATCCATTTTTGGTACCAATCAGGTTATATGGTCATTTAGGAGCGGTAGGATTTCAAATGATACAATATTGAGGTGCAGTTTCCTGTTGTTGCAAATTGTGGTACTTATTTAGCATCATATTTTAGAAATCATTGTTATTTGGTGTAACTATGTGATTTGTCAATAAAGAGATTGAAGATTTTATTAAAAAAATGATGTTTAAGTCCCTATAAAGTCCATTTAGTTGCAATCACAATTTGGCTTCTTAGATACATTGTCACTATGTTAGTAGATGGTCAACCAATGAGCGGAGATGATGGACAATACATTGATACAAAAATAGATACTATTTATATTGAGTCATCTCGATAACCTACCAGGGCCGGACACAATGGACGTTACTTTGATACAATGATAGATCTCCTTAGATACATTGTCACCTTATTAACAGATGGTCATCCAATGAGCGGAGACGATGGACGTTACATTGACACAAAATTAGATCTCCTAACATACTACTTACATTGAGTCATCCCTATAACCTGTCAGGACCAGACACAATGGACGTTACATTGATACAAAGATATATCTCCTTAGATACTATTTATATTGGGTCATCCCTATAACCTGCCAGGACCAGGGACAATGGACGTTACATTGATACAAAGATAGATCTCCTTAGATACTATTTATATTGGGTCACCCCAATAACCTGCCAGGACCAGGGACAATGGACGTTACATTGATACAAAGATAGATCTCCTAACATACTACTTACATTGGGTCACCCCAATAACCTGCTAGGACTGGAGACAATGGACGTTACATTGATACAAAGATAGATCTCCTAACATACTACTTACATTGGGTCACCCCAATAACCTGCTAGGACTGGAGACAATGGACGTTACATTGATACAAAGATAGATCTCCTTAGATACTATTTATATTGGGTCATCCCTATAACCTGCCAGGACCAGGGACAATGGACGTTACATTGATACAAAGATAGATCTCCTAACATACTACTTACATTGGGTCACCCCAATAACCTGCTAGGACTGGAGACAATGGACGTTACATTGATACAAAGATAGATCTCCTTAGATACTATTTATATTGGGTCACCCCAATAACCTGCCAGGACCAGGGACAATGGACGTTACATTGATACAAAGATAGATCTCCTAACATACTACTTACATTGGGTCACCCCAATAACCTGCTAGGACTGGAGACAATGGACGTTACATTGATACAAAGATAGATCTCCTAACATACTACTTACATTGGGTCACCCCAATAACCTGACAGGACTGGAGACACTGGACGTTACATTGATACAAAGATAGATCTCCTTAGATACATTGTCACTTTGTTAGTAGATGGTCGGATGAGCGGAGACGATGGATGCAACATTGTACGTTTTGCGCATTTTAAATTTTACTGATTTCATGGACTATGCTATGTGACAAAGGGGAGGACGGGGAATGTTTTATTTTTGTATATTAAAATAATAAAACTTGAATAATAATAAAAATGTATTATAAATAAACCTGAAGATGGATCAGAGACTCTCTATGTCTCACCTGGACACATCAAAGCTTCTATTTATTGAAGGTGGATTGGTGTCTCTCCATGTCTCATCTGGACACATCGAAGGTTCTATTTATTGAAGGTGGATTGGGGTCTCTCCATGTCTCATCTGGACACATCGAAGGCTTTATTTATTGAAGGTGGATCGGAGATCCTCCACGTCTCAACTGGACACATCGAAGGTTCTATTTATTGAAGGTGGATGGATCGGAGATCCTCCACGTCTCAACTGGACACATCAAAGGTTCTATTTATTGAAGGTGGATTGGGGTCTCTCCATGTCCAACCTGGACACATCTAAGGTTCTATTTATTGAAGGTGGATCGGGGTCTCTCCATGTCTCACCTGGACACATCAAAGCTTCTATTTATTGAAGGTGGATCGGGGTCTCTCCATGTCTCACCTGGACACATCAAAGCTTCTATTTATTGAAGGTGGATTGGGGTCTCTCCATTTCTGACCTGGACACATCAAAGTTTCTATCTATTGATGATGGATTGGGGTCTCTCCATGTCCCACCTGCACACATCGAAGGTTCTATTTATTGAAGGTGGATTGGGGTCTCTCCATGTCTCATCTGGACACATCGAAGGCTTTATTTATTGAAGGTGGATCGGAGATCCTCCACGTCTCAACTGGAAACATCAAAGGTTCTATTTATTGAAGGTGGATTGGGGTCTCTCCATGTCCAACCTGGACACATCTAAGGTTCTATTTATTGAAGGTGGATCGGGGTCTCTCCATTTCTGACCTGGACACATCAAAGTTTCTATTTATTGATGATGGATTGGGGTCTCTCCATGTCCCACCTGCACACATCGAAGGTTCTATTTATTGAAGGTGGATTGGGGTCTCTCCATTTCTGACCTGGACACATCAAAGTTTCTATTTATTGATGATGGATTGGGGTCTCTCCATGTCCCACCTGCACACATCGAAGGTTCTATTTATTGAAGGTGGATTGGGGTCTCTCCATGTCTCACCTGGACACATCTAAGGTTCTATCTATTGAAGGTGGATTGGGGTCTCTCCATGTCCCACCTGGACACATCGAAGGTTCTATTTATTGAAGGTGGATTGGGGTCTCTCTGTGTCCCACCTGGACACATTGAAGGTTCTATTTATTGAAGGTGGATCGGGGTCTCTCCATGTCCCACCTGCACCCATTGAAGGTTCTATTTATTGAAGGTGGATCGGGGTCTCTCCATGTCCCACCTGGACACATCAAAGTTTCTATTTATTGAAGGTGGATGGATCGGAGATCCTCCACATCTCAACTGGACACATCAAAGGTTCTACTTATTGAAGGTGGATTGGGGTCTCTCCATGTCCCACCTGGACACATCAAAGGTTCTATTTATTGAGGGTGGATCGGGGTCTCTCCATGTCCCACCTGGATACAATGAAAGTTCTATTTAGAAATGTATAGAATTGTATCATATTGATCCTTGATGTGCTTGTCGAATAACACCATTCCAGCCAACTTATTGCCGTGTTTCCAATATGTGGACAAAGTTAAAATATTAACCCCATAGAAAGCCGTTATCGTCCAGGAAGGAAATCCAGAGAAGAAATTAGATTTCAGATCTTGAGTGTCTGTTTTCAGCACCCCGACTCTTTGACCCGGCTTCATTGACCCTTTGTATGTGTAGCTACCTATCACGATCTACCTGCACGGCATAGAGAAGCACAGAGACCCATTGATGACATCGCCAGGTCTATAATAAGGTAGATTGTGGGCTGGAAAGAGCAGGGCCCTCGAACCCCTCGTGTATTGTATTGTTACTGTCTTGTCTCATGTTCTGTCCCCCACTACAATGTACAGCGCTGAGCAAACCTTCTGCCGCTATATAAATACTGTATAATAATCGGGAAAATGGAAAGATTTTATTTGAACATCTTATTATCACGTTGATCGGGGGGAGGGGCAATGGGGAATAAAATCAGATGAAACTTCAGATCTGATGAAGGGGGGAGGGGCAATGGGGAATAAAATCAGATGAAACTTCAGATCAGATGAGGGGGGGAGGGGCAATGGGGAATAAAATCAGATGAAACTTCAGATCAGATGAGGGGGGGGAGAGGCAATGGGGAATAAAATCAGATGAAACTTCAGATCAGATGAGGGGGGGAGAAGCAATGGGGAATAAAATCAGATGAAACTTTAGATCAGATGAGGGGGGGAGGGGCAATGGGGAATAAAATCAGATGAAACTTCAGATCAGATGAGGGGGGGAGGGGCAATGGGGAATAAAATCAGATGAAACTTCAGATCAGATGAGGGGGGGAGAAGCAATGGGGAATAAAATCAGATGAAACTTCAGATCAGATGAGGGGGGGAGGGGCAATGGGGAATAAAATCAGATGAAACTTCAGATCAGATGAGGGGGGGAGGGGCAATGGGGAATAAAATCAGATGAAACTTCAGATCAGATGAGGGGGGGAGAGGCAATGGGGAATAAAATCAGATGAAACTTCAGATCAGATGAGGGGGGGAGGGGCAATGGGGAATAAAATCAGATGAAACTTCAGATCAGATGAGGGGGGGGAGAGGCAATGGGGAATAAAATCAGATGAAACTTCAGATCAGATGAGGGGGGGAGGGGCAATGGGGAATAAAATCAGATGAAACTTCAGATCAGATGAGGGGGGGAGGGGCAATGGGGAATAAAATCAGATGAAACTTCAGATCAGATGAAGGGGGGAGGGGCAATGGGGAATAAAATCAGATGAAACTTCAGATCAGATGAAGGGGGGAGGGGCAATGGGGAATAAAATCAGATGAAACTTCAGATCAGATGAGGGGGGGAGGGGCAATGGGGAATAAAATCAGATGAAACTTCAGATCTGATGAAGGGGGGAGAAGCAATGGGGAATAAAATCAGATGAAACTTCAGATCAGATGAGGTCGGGGAGGGGCAATGGGGAATAAAATCAGATGAAACTTCAGATCTGATGAGGGGGGGAGAGGCAATGGGGAATAAAATCAGATGAAACTTCAGATCAGATGAGGGGGGGGAGAGGCAATGGGGAATAAAATCAGATGAAACTTCAGATCAGATGAGGGGGGAGGGGCAATGGGGAATAAAATCAGATGAAACTTCAGATCAGATGAGGGGGGAGGGGCAATGGGGAATAAAATCAGATGAAACTTCAGATCAGATGAGGGGGGGAGAGGCAATGGGGAATAAAATCAGATGAAACTTCAGATCAGATGAGGGGGGGAGGGGCAATGGGGAATAAAATCAGATGAAACTTCAGATCAGATGAGGGGGGGAGGGGCAATGGGGAATAAAATCAGATGAAACTTCAGATCAGATGAGGGGGGGAGGGGCAATGGGGAATAAAATCAGATGAAACTTCAGATCAGATGGGGGGGGAGGGGCAATGGGGAATAAAATCAGATGAAACATCAGATGAGGGGGGGAGGGGCAATGGGGAATAAAATCAGATGAAACTTCAGATCAGATGAAGGGGGGAGGGGCAATGGGGAATAAAATCAGATGAAACTTCAGATCAGATGAGGGGGGGAGAGGCAATGGGAAATAAAATCAGATGAAACTTCAGATCAGATGGGGGGGGAGGGGCAATGGGGAATAAAATCAGATGAAACTTCAGATCTGATGAAGGGGGGAGGGGCAATGGGGAATAAAATCAGATGAAACTTCAGATCAGATGAGGGGGGGAGGGGCAATGGGGAATAAAATCAGATGAAACTTCAGATCAGATGAGGGGGGGAGAGGCAATGGGAAATAAAATCAGATGAAACTTCAGATCAGATGGGGGGGGAGGGGCAATGGGGAATAAAATCAGATGAAACTTCAGATCTGATGAAGGGGGGAGGGGCAATGGGGAATAAAATCAGATGAAACTTCAGATCAGATGAGGGGGGGAGGGGCAATGGGGAATAAAATCAGATGAAACTTCAGATCAGATGAGGGGGGGAGAGGCAATGGGGAATAAAATCAGATGAAACTTCAGATCAGATGAGGGGGGGAGGGGCAATGGGGAATAAAATCAGATGAAACTTCAGATTTGAAGATTTTAGTGATCGGTGTTACATCTTCTTTGTCAATATCTGAAGATCCGCGCCGGCATAACATTTGTTCTATTATGTCTCTGATGAATGAATCGTGGCGGCGAATTCTGAGGTGTTTTTGAAGATCGGCGGCGGGAGGACTTGTTAGCGCGTCACACACAGGTGAAAGCAGCCTGGAAATGGAATCCGCTAATCGGCTGCGCACATCCCAGGAAAACACAATGAATCCAATTTATCCCCCTCCAGCTCCCGGCACACGTTCGGACGCGCGGCGGCGGCGGCGGCCGGCGGGCATTTTTTTATATTTTCTATTTAATAAGAGGAAGGTCAGGGCCATTTACACTGCCGTGATTAGGGCACTTCTGTCACGCCGGCCTGCGCTGAACTCTTTGTCTGCAGATCAATTGTATGTATCAAGTTTAAAGTGAGTCTCTGGCCCCGTCGTATCGCGTCAACCCCCCCCCCCCCCACCCCCACATCCCCTCCCACCTCCGAAACGTCTCTTCCACCATCACTTCCCACCGACAAACAAGCTGACGAGCGCAGTGCCGGCCGATCGATACTCCAACACAGATCAGCTGCGGGAAAAGCAATGGCACATCAGATTAGAAGTGACTTTGTCGGCTATCTGCGGCACAATTGTCAGGAAAGCCGATGGAGGGAATGAAAGCGCCGCTTGAAATGCGTGTTAATGCCCCCATCCCGCCGACGTTTTAATCTGTGACAGAGCCGGGATCTGCTGAAAACTATTATCGTGTTTCCCCCGCGTGATAAAGGCGCCGTAATCTCCGGGCCCAGAGCTGTCCGACAAACGCATTAGCGGCACGAGTTTCCTGACGCCTGTCCATGGAGGAGATGGCGCCCGAACAATGGGCAGAGCGCAGGGGGAGGGGCGCCCCATCAATATCTATACATCTATCAGAGAGGGAAGAGCAGCAGATGTTCTCCTCTTATCGTCAGCCGCCATTCAGATGTAAAATACATTCCGACAAATCCGTCTCTGAAGGAGCGCAGAACGCTTCAAAGGGAAAATACGCCTGATATCTACTACAGAAATATCTCTGACATATACCGCAGCGCTGTACAGAGAACACTGAGCCAGTCTCTGCACCAGAGGAGCTTACACTCTAATGCCCCCTCCCCCGCAGTCACATCAGTCTCTGCACCAGAGGAGCTTACACTCTAATGCCCCCTCCCCCACAGTCACATCAGTCTCTGTGACAACGGAGCTTACACTCTAATGTCCCCTCCCCCACAGTCACATCAGTCTCTGCACCAGAGGAGCTTACACTCTAATGTCCCCTCCCCCACAGTCACATCAGTCTCTGCACCAGAGGAGCTTACACTCTAATGTCCCCTCCCCCACAGTCACATCAGTCTCTGCACCAGAGGAGCTTACACTCTAATGTCCCCTCCCCCGCAGTCACATCAGTCTCTGCACCAGAGGAGCTTACACTCTAATGTCCCCTCCCCCGCAGTCACATCGG
The DNA here is from genome assembly GCF_062004578.1 of Staurois parvus. NCBI lineage: Eukaryota > Metazoa > Chordata > Amphibia > Anura > Ranidae > Staurois > Staurois parvus. Next base: position 60,506 of record NW_028321510.1, read on the forward strand.
TCTCTGTACCAGAGGAGCTTACACTCTAATGTCCCCTCCCCTGCAGTCACATCAGTCTCTGTACCAGAGGAGCTTACACTCTAATGCCCCCTCCCCCACAGTCACATCAGTCTCTGTACCAGAGGAGCTTACACTCTAATGTCCCCTCCCCCACAGTCACATCGGTCTCTGTACCAGAGGAGCTTACACTCTAATGTCCCCTCCCCCACAATCACATCGGTCTCTGTACCAGAGGAGCTTACACTCTAATGTCCCCTCCCCCACAGTCACAGCAGTCTCTGTACCAGAGGAGCTTACACTCTAATGTCCCCTCCCCCACAGTCACATCAGTCTCTGTACCAGAGGAGCTTACGCTCTAATGTCCCCTCCCCCACAGTCACATCAGTCTCTGTGACAAAGGAGCTTACACTCTAATGTCCCCTCCCCCACAGTCACATCAGTCTCTGTACCAGAGGAGCTTACACTCTAATGTCCCCTCCCCCACAGTCACATCAGTCTCTGTACCAGAGGAGCTTACACCCTAATGTCCCCTCCCCCCGCAGTCCCTGTACCAGAGGAGCTTACACTCTAATGTCCCCTCCCCCACGGTCACATCAGTCTCTGTACCTGAGGAGCTTACACTCTAATGTCCCCTCCCCCACAGTCACATCAGTCTCTGTACCTGAGGAGCTTACACTCTAATGTCCCCTCCCCCCAGTCACATCAGTCTCTGTACCAGAGGAGCTTACGCTCTAATGTCCCCTCCCCCACGGTCACATCAGTCTCTGCACCAGAGGAGCTTACTCTCTAATGTCCCCTCCCCCACAGTCACACACTATTATTATTATACATGTATATAGCTCTGACATATACCGCAGTGCTGTACAGAGAACACTGAGTGTGCATGAATGTGAGTTAGGGACCTTAGATTGTCAGCTCCTAGGGGGCGGGGACTGATGCGAATGTACAAACTATATACACGGTGGGTAAGGTAAGTATTGAACACGTCACCATTTTCCTCGGTGCTATTGACATGGAATTTCCCCCACATGTCGGTGACAACCCGCACCGTCCAAACACACAAAGAAACCAAAACAAACAAGTTCAGAAATGACGTTGTGTCATAACATGGAATGGCACACAGGGAAGAAGTATTGAACACACTAACTGAAATTTGTGGAATACTTGGTACAAAATCCTTTGTTGGTAATGGCAGCTTCAAGACGCTCCCTGTAGTCGCATGCGTTGCTCAGGTGGGATTTTGGCCCGTTCTTCCACACAAAGTCTTCCAATCCTGAAGGTTCCGTGGGCCTCTTCTATTAACTCGGATCTTTAGTTCTTTCCATAGATTTTCTATTGGATTCCAGTCAGGGGATTGGCTGGGCCGTTCTATTTTCATTCTTTGAATCCAATGGAGAGTTTCCTCGGCTTTGTGTTTGGGATGATTGTCTGGTGAAATGTCCGCCCTCGTTTCATCTCCATCATCCTGGTAGGTGGCAGCAGATTTTTACCAAGAAGGTCTTGGTCCATTTTTCCATTTATTCTTCCTTCAATGACATGAAGTTTGCCAGTACCGTATGCTGAACAACAGCCCCACACCATGATGTTCCCACCACCATGCTTCACAGTTGGGATGGTGTTTTTGGGGTGATGTGCAGTGCCATGTGACCTCCAAACATGGTGTGTATTGTGCCATCCAAAGACCAGACCTGACCAGACTATATTCTCCCGGTATTTCACAAGCAGGTCTAAATGTTGTGCAGCAAACTTTAAACGAGCTCCAACATGCTTTTTCTTCAGCAATGGAGTCGTGCGTGATGACGTCCATACAGGCCATGGTGGTGAGTGCATTACTTATTGTTTTCTTTGAAAAACTGTACCTGCTAATTCCAGGTCTTCCTGAAGCTCCCCACATGTGGTCCTCGGCTCTTGGACAACTCTTCTGATAATTCTTTTCACTCCTCTGTCAGAAATCTTGAGAGGAGCACCTGGTCGTTTATGGTGAAACGGTGTTCTTTCCACTTCCGGATTATGGCCCCAACAGTGCTCACAGGAACATTCAGAAGTTTAGAAATCCTTCTGTAACCAATTTTAATCTCCAAACACGGAAAGGTTTCTTCACAGTAAGAGCTGTGAGAATGTGGAATAGACTCCCTCCAGAGTCGGTTGTGGTCAGCTCAGTGGATTGCTGTAGGAAAGTCCTGGATTCTTTCTTGGATACACAGAATATAACTGGATATAACATTTATAGGGAAAGTTGATCCAGGGAATATCCAATTGCCTCTCGGGGGATCAGGAAGGAATTTTTCCCCTGCAGGAGCAAATTGGATCGTGCTTTGCTGGGTTTTTTTTGCCTTTCTTTGGATCACCTGTGGGTGTCGGATTATAACTTTTTTTTTTTTTAATGGTTGAACTGGATGGACTTTTTTCGTTTTTCAGCCAGACTAACTATGTAACTATATAACTATGTAACCAATGTCATCAGAATGTTCTGCAACAATAAGGTAGCGAAGGTCTTGAGAGAGCCTTTTGCTTTTCCCATCATGAGATGTTTCTTGTGTGACACCTTGGCAAGCCATCAGTTGAGACTGAACCAGCTGATATTCATTAGCACTGACAAGGGGCGGGATTGATTTCTAATTACTGATAGAATTCAGAAGGTGTCTTGGCTTTCCATGCCTTTTTGCCCCTCCCTTTCTTTATGTGCTCAATACTTTTTCCCTCTGCCATTCCATTTTATGACACATAACTTAACCCCTTCCCGCTGACGCCTCTCGACCCTTTAAGAGTTTCAGAAGCCGGGAGGCGGGATGGGCAGGGCGGGGATCATACGTCTTCACGGCGGTCACATGATCGGGAAAGGTCCCGATCGAAAGAGCAGACCGGGACCTTTCCATGAGTACCAGACACGTGTGCTGGGAGCGCGCAGGGCGTGCGCTCTCAGCACGTTTTTTGATAATTGCACGCAAATGTGCGGCCGCTCGGCGTCTAGGCCCAGACATTGGGAGGCCGCACATTTGTGTGCAGCCGGCGTGAAGAGGAGAATTCAGCAGGTGTCTTGGCTTTCCATGCCTTTTTGCCCCTCCCTCTCTTCATGTGCTCAATACTTTTTCCCTCTGTCATTTCATTTTATGGCACATAACTTAACCCCTTCCCGCCGGTGCCTCCCGACCCTTTAAGAGTTTCAGAAGCCGGGAGGCGGGATGGGCAGGGCGGGGTTTAGGGATCATGTGACCGCCGTGACGCGTCGTCACGGCGGTCACATGATCGGGAAAGGTCCCGATCGAAAGAGCAGACCGGGACCTTTCCGTGAGTACCGGACATGTGTGCTTGTAGCGGGCCGGGTGCGCGCTCTCAGCACGTTTTTTGTTAATTGCACGCAAATGTGCGGCCGCTCGGCGTCTAGGCCCAGAATCCGGGAGGGCGCACATTTGTGTGCAGCCGGCGTGAAGAGGAGAATTCAGCCGGTGTTTTGGTTTTCCATGCCTTTTTGCCCCTCCCTTTCTTCATGTGCTCAATACTTTTTCCCTCTGTCATTCCATTTTATGACACATAACTTAATATCTGAACTTATTTGTTTGACGTGTTTAATATTTATTTTACCCGCTGAAATAAATAATAAATAAATAACAAGGTCAAGTTTCAAATCATAGACCCCAGCGCTGTAAGTGGTAACCACTGAGCCACCGTGTCTCCCCAAGACATAAAGGGAACCCCAGCCTTGTATGTCCAATGGGACCTTCGTGCCGGGGACAGGTATGCATTCAGGATGACATAGACATCGCACACAGTGAATTCCTAGATTGCAGAGAGCAGCCAACGTTTGTATCTCCTACAGCCGACATAAAACCAATGGCAGGAAGTTCTCCGCAGTCTCGGAGAAGAGGGTTCAAGGGGGTTTATTTCTCTCTTTGATCTCTGGTTGCCCTTACAAGTAAGTCAGTGTCAAGTAAATGAATGAGTCTGTAGGTAGGAGTGATACAGCGCCGCTCTTCCATAGAACTGACACCGCTGGAAGGAGGCACGGCTTTCAATTCTGCAATTCCTGACCTCCGGCCCCCATCAGCCTGAAGAAAAGAGGACACGGGGCCCTGTGTGGATGACAGCGGTGGGACACCCTATTCCCTGTTTCCAGAGGGCGTCCGTATTGATCAGTCCATGCAGGGACTGTCTTATGAGGTTACCGCGATCGATAACGAGCAAGGCACGGAGGACAGACTATGGCCATCCTCATGGAACGCCGGCTCCTCAATTTAGCAGTGGATGATCTTTAAAGGGACAACACTGGGTTATGTGTGACTCTCGCGGTGCCGGGTGGCTTCAGATCTGTACTGGGCGATGGGGGTCACCATCACCGGGAACAGTGATAAATGGCTGCCCAATAATGGAACGGCCAACATCACTCTTACTGTTCACATAGATGACAGAGGACGGAGGACGGAGATGATCTCCTCTCGAAAGTCTCGGCACTACAAGAGCGTAGATATGTAATGATACCGGGAATGATGTTCTCCGCTGGAGATGATGAGGATACCAGGCGACTCCGGAGGAGTTCCATGACCACATGCAGTACAGCCCGGTGTGCGAGGGGTTCCGCCACAGGTCACGGGACTCACAGAGATCATTTATTAAAGATGAAGCAGTCAGAGCCCCGAATAAAACCGATAACTGAGATACCCATCATAGCAGCAAGCGGCCAGCAATCCAAGGAGCCGACTCTCCTGTGTGTACTCTGCGCCCGACTCTCCTGTATGTACTCTGCGCCCGACTCTCCTGTATGTACTCTGCGCCCGACTCTCCTGTATGTACTCTGCGCCTGACTCTCCTGTATGTACTCCGTGGCCAACTCTGCAGTGCATACTCTGCGCCTGACTCTCCCATGCATACTCTGCGCCTGACTCTCCCATGCATACTCTGCGCCTGACTCTCCCATGCATACTCTGCGCCTGACTCTCCCATGCATACTCTGCGCCTGACTCTCCCATGCATACTCTGCGCCTGACTCTCCCATGCATACTCTGCGCCTGACTCTCCCATGCATACTCTGCGCCTGACTCTCCCATGCATACTCTGCGCCTGACTCTGCCATGCGTACTCTGCACCTGACTCTCCCGTGCGTACTCTGCGCCCGACTCTGCCGTGTGTACTCTGCGTCTGACTCTCTTATGTATTCCCTGCCATGACTCTCCCATGTGTACTCTGTGCCTGACTGCCGTGCGTACTCTGCCCCTGACTCTGCCGTGCGTACTCTGCGCCTGACTCTGCCGTGCGTACTCTGCGCCCAACTCTGCTTTGCATACTCTGCGCCCGACTCTGCCGTGCGTACTCTGCGCCCGACTCTGCCGTGCGTACTCTGCGCCCGACTCTGCCGTGCGTACTCTGCGCCCGACTCTGCCGTGCGTACTCTGCGCCCGACTCTGCCGTGCGTACTCTGCGCCCGACTCTGCCGTGCGTACTCTGCGCCCGACTCTGCCGTGCGTACTCTGCGCCCGACTCTGCCGTGCGTACTCTGCGCCCGACTCTGCCGTGCGTACTCTGCGCCCGACTCTGCCGTGCGTACTCTGCGCCCGACTCTGCCGTGCGTACTCTGCGCCCGACTCTGCCGTGCGTACTCTGCGCCCGACTCTGCCGTGCGTACTCTGCGCCTGACTCTGCCGTGCGTACTCTGCGCCTGACTCTCCCATGCGTACTCTGCGCCCAACTCTGCCGTGTGTACTCTGCGCCCGACTCTGCCGTGCGTACTCTGCGCCTGACTCTGCCGTGCGTACTCTGCGCCTGACTCTCCCATGCATACTCTGCGCCCAACTCTGCCGTGTGTACTCTGCGCCTGACTCTCCCATGCTTACTCTGCGCCCAACTCTGACGTGTGTACTCTGCGTCTTACTCTCCTATGTATTCCCTGCCATGACTCTCCCATGTGTACTCTGCGCCCGGCCCGGGATTAAGGACTGGATACAATCGAGCAAAAGGCCCCATCTGGACCCTGAGCAACAGCTTGGAGACCATTGCTCTAGTCCAGTGGTCTCCAAACTGTGGCCCTTTGCGTGCTTTTATCTGGCCCTTGGGGCACTATTTCATATACTGATACCAAAAATTGTGTATAACTCCCCCCCCACTTACCCCAGTGAAGGGGGCACAACTCCTTCCAATGGCATCAACGACGGGGCGCAATTCCTCCCAGTGACACAAATGATAGGGTCCAATGACATCAATGATGGGGCAGAATTCCCCTCACTGACACCAAACAATGGGGCATCATTTCTTTCCCACTGAAATCAGGACCTTTTCTACTCCCACTGGCCACAGTCCGGCCCTCGTAAAGTCTGAAGGACAGTAAACTGGCCCTTTGTTTAGAAAGTTTGGAGACCCCCGCTCTAGTCCCATCTCAGTAGCAGGTAAGAGGGGGTGGCTGTGTCCCTACACTCAGTGGGACCATCATGGAGAATCAACGTAGCCACCATCTAACAGGAAGTCGCATCACAGCAGCAAAAGAAAAAAAAAACGGGATTTGTAGATTTGGAAGTTAAGAATACAGACCGGAATAGAATTTTTTTTTTTACCCGAATTTTATTGTCACTTTAACTGTCGTCATTTCGGCGCTGCCATCGCCTTCCCTGCATTAGTATCCGTGACCGGCTCCGCACAGCCAGGCGTTTAATTCCTGATAAAAAAAATAAAGCTGCGAAATGAGACCCGCCGAAAAAATAACAATCATTTTCTTCCAGGAGAAGGAATTACCGATTTCTGATTGTGGAATAAATGAAAAAGATCTGCAATAATCTGCAGACAGAAGAAGAAGGTCGCACATCAAACGGGGAACAATTCGGGATGAAAGCGCCGTTCAATTGTAGAAAATACATTAGACAGAAATATTCCAGCGAGCGGTATTAAAACTCCGACACTTAGAGAAGGTGACACTATAAAGAGAAGATTTAAATCAGAGAGAGAGAGACTCTGCGTCCCTTCCCGCGGGGACAGGTGGCGCCTGACAGACATTTTCGTTTTTAGCCCTCATAAGATCAGACACCGCCGCGAGGACCGGAGAGGTTTTTTTTTTGGATGAAGAGATGAAATTAAGGTTTTGGACGGTTGGAGGGTGTCTCCTTTTTTTTTTGTCGAGAAATTTTGCAAGTTATAAATGTGGACTTGTGGTGAGAAGAATACGGTGCCCGTTACTGACGGCATTCTCCTGAAAATGCTGGTCGCTTGGCTGCAAAAACTTCTGAAGCAAAGATTACATAGTTAGTCTGGCTGAAAAAAGACAAAAGTCCATCCAGTTCAACCAATAAAAAAACAAGAAGTTATAATCCGACACCCACAGCGGATCCAGAGGAAGGCAAAGAAAAAACCCAGCAAAGCACGATCCAATTTGCTCCTGCAGGGGGAAAATGTCCCTTATACTGCACTTAGAGGCGCTTTTCTTCTTCTTTTGTGCCAATCCGCTTATGCTGATAGGAGGAGAGAACAGGGTGACAGAGAGATGAGCTCATTCCTGTTCTGCCATTCCTTTCACTGTACAGTCACAGGGTGAAACAGAGATGAGCTCATCGCTGTTCTGCCATTCCTTTCACTGTACAGTCACAGGGTGACACAGAGATGAGCTCATCGCTGTTCTGCCATTCCTTTCACTGTACAGTCACAGGGTGACACAGGGATGAGCTCATCACTGTTCTGCCATTCCTTTCACTGTACAGTCACAGGGTGACACAGAGATGAGCTCATCACTGTTCTGCCATTCCTTTCACTGTACAGTCACAGGGTGACACAGAGATGAGCTCATCCCTGTTCTGCCATTCCTTTCACTGTACAGTCACAGGGTGACACAGAGATGAGCTCATCACTGTTCTGCCATTCCTTTCACTGTACAGTCACAGGGTGACACAGAGATGAGCTCATCACTGTTCTGACATTCCTTTCACTGTACAGTCACAGGGTGACACAGAGATGAGCTCATCACTGTTCTGCCATTCCTTTCACTGTACAGTCACAGGGTGACACAGAGATGAGCTCATCCCTGTTCTGCCATTCCTTTCACTGTACAGTCACAGGGTGACAGAGAGATGAGCTCATCCCTGTTCTGCCATTCCTTTCACTGTACAGTCACAGGGTGACACAGAGATGAGCTCATCACTGTTCTGCCATTCCTTTCACTGTACAGTCACAGGGTGACACAGAGATGAGCTCATCGCTGTTCTGCCATTCCTTTCACTGTACAGTCACAGGGTGACAGAGAGATGAGCTCATCCCTGTTCTGCCATTCCTTTCACTGTACAGTCACAGGGTGACACAGAGATGAGCTCATCCCTGTTCTGCCATTCCTTTCACTGTACAGTCACAGGGTGACACAGAGATGAGCTCATCGCTGTTCTGCCATTCCTTTCACTGTACAGTCACAGGGTGACAGAAAGATGAGCTCATCACTGTTCTGCCATTCCTTTCACTGTACAGTCACAGGGTGACACAGAGATGAGCTCATCACTGTTCTGCCATTCCTTTCACTGTACAGTCACAGGCTGGGGGCTGGTCCGGGATGACCTGGGGTCAGAAGAAGTTACATAGTTAGTCTGGCTGAAAAAAGACAAAAGTCCATTCAGTTCAACCAATAATAAAAAAAAAAAGTTATAATCCTACACCCACAGCGGATCCAGAGGAAGGCAAAAAAAAAACCCCGCAAAGCACGATCCAATCTGCTCCTGCAGGGGGAAAATGTCCTTTATACTGCACTTAGAGGCGCTTTTCTTCTTCTTTTGTGCCAATCCGCTTATGCTGATAGGAGGAGAGAACAGGGTGACAGAGATGAGCTCATCACTGTTCTGCCATTCCTTTCACTGTACAGTCACAGGGTGACACAGAGATGAGCTCATCCCTGTTCTGCCATTCCTTTCACTGTACAGTCACAGGCTGGGGGCTTATCCCAAAAGGAGGGGGAAAAAAATCTGTTTTCTCTAACTGCTTATAAAGTGTGAGCTGGATTTTGGCTTCAATGTGTTATTGTTATCTAAATCAGCCAGTACATCTAACAACCCCCCCGCCCGCCCGACTGAGAATGCTGCTGTCCAGAGAGGTGCCCCCTGTGCTCCTTCATCCAGAAGGAGGGATCTCTGATACAGGAGGTGTATTACTGGCAAGATCAGCAGGTGAAAACAGGGGGGTGAAAGGGCTGAAAAAAAGAAAACGAATGCAGCCGCTATATCTAATGACTGGTAAGCTGCAATATATTATAACTTTGGCTTTGGGTTTAATACCACTTTAATTCCTACAGAGCAAAGCGTCACGGTATGTGTACACCCCCAGCCGCTGCCATTGCAGCTTAAGGGGGAGTGGTTGGGGGTCCACCACATGTTTTAACCACCCCCCAGCACCCAACCTCAAGTGTAAAGGTACCAAAGGTTTTTGTTAAGGTGTACACCCCCAGCCGCTGCCATTGCAGCTTAAGGGGGAATGGTTGGGGGTCCACCACATGTTTTAACCACCCCCCAGCACCCAACCTCAAGTGTAAAGGTACCAAAGGTTTTTGTTAAGGTGTACACCCCTAGCCGCTGCCATTGCAGCTTAAGGGGGAGTGGTTGAGGGTCCACCACGTTTTTAGCACCCCCCAACCTCAAGGGTAAAGGTGCCAAAGGCCTTTGTTAAGGTGTACACCCCCAGCCGCTGCCATTGCAGCTTAAGGGGGAATGGTTGGGGGTCTACCACATGTTTTAACCACCCCCCAGCACCCAACCTCAAGTGTAAAGGTACCAAAGGTTTTTGTTAAGGTGTACACCCCCAGCCGCTGCCATTGCAGCTTAAGGGGGAATGGTTGGGGGTCTACCACATGTTTTAAGCACCCCCCCAACCTCCAGTGTAAAGGTGCCAAAGGTTTTTGTTAAGGTGTACACCCCCAGCCGCTGCCATTGCAGCTTAAGGGGGAATGGTTGGGGGTCCACCACATGTTTTAACCACCCCCCAGCACCCAACCTCAAGTGTAAAGGTACCAAAGGTTTTTGTTAAGGTGTACACCCCTAGCCGCTGCCATTGCAGCTTAAGGGGGAATGGTTGGGGGTCTACCACATGTTTTAAGCACCCCCCCAACCTCCAGTGTAAAGGTGCCAAAGGTTTTTGTTAAGGTGTACACCCTCAGCCGCTGCCATTGCAGCTTAAGGGGGAATGGTTGGGAGTCTACCACGTTTTTTGCACCCCCCACCCCCCCAACCTCAAGTGTAAAGGTGCCAAAGGCCTTTGTTAAGGTGTACACCCCCAGCCGCTGCCATTGCAGCTTAAGGGGGAATGGTTGGGGGTCCACCACATGTTTTTTGCACCCCCCCCAACCTCCAGTGTAAAGGTGCCAAAGGTGTTTGTTAAGGTTAGACCACCTCTATAAAAGCTGACAATATAGGAACCCCTCCAGTGTTCTATGATTTATACCAACTTCTGAACTTGTCAGCCACTGCTGCAAGAGGGAGAAAGAGCACTGCGCATGCGCAGGGGTTTGAACGGGGAGCATGCTCCTTCCTGTGATACTGGGGGAAAGCGTCCAATGGGTAGAGAATCCTAGCTATAGGACAGGATGGGGCACAGCTACCTGTAGGAGTTTTTGACCAGCCGTCAGAAAAGAAAGCAGATGGTAAAAATGGTGGTGTCCTCTAACATTAGGGCCATTGTAGAAGGGACCTCCTACAATGGGGGTAAGTGGAAAGTTGTCACCTGGCATTGCTGCTCAGTGTAGGTGGGAAATCAATCCACCATTGCTCACCATTCAAGAAACCTTCAGTAGCCTCAGGAGGAATCCTGGCAGGGAAATGCTGCTTTACAGTACATCTAGACCCCAACATGCCCCATATTGCAGCTTTCCACTCCTTAATTATTGAAAGCTGAATTAGATTTTTTTTTTTCTGAATTTTATTTGTCTTTATTGTCACTGTCAGTAACACACTTCCCATCCTGGGGTGACAACAATGTTCTGCTATAGTTAGGTAAGATGAGTGTTGTCACCCCAAGACGGGAAGTGTGTTGTTGGCAGGATCTCCAGGTAAAAATAAAGGAGAAATCTTAAAAAATGAAAACTAATGTGGCCAACACATCTAAGAACTGGTAAGCTGCAAGACGTTTCTTCCTTTATATCCTTCACAACCCAACCAAGCACTGATGGAACATGCAAGAATGTGAGATCTAAAGGGTTAGTATAAGCAGCTCTGGATCTAAATGGTTAACATGGGTGGCTCTGGACATGAAGGGTTCATGTATGTAGCTGTAGACTTTGAGGGTTTATATTCACGGCTCTGGATGTAAAGAGTTAGCGTACGCAGCTCCGGATGTGAAGGGTTAATATATAGAGCTCTGGATGTGAAGGGTTAATATATAGAGCTCTGGATGTGAAGGGTTAATATATAGAGCTCTGGATGTGAAGGGTTAATATATACATCTCTAGATGTGAAGGGCTAATATAGAGCTCTGGATGTGAAGGGTTAATATAGAGCTCTGGATGTGAAGGGTTAATATAGAGCTCTGGATGTGAAGGGTTAATATATGGAGCTCTGGATGTGAAGGGTTAATATATAGAGCTCTGGATGTGAAGGGTTAATATATAGAGCTCTGGATGTGAAGGGTTAATATATAGAGCTCTGGATGTGAAGGGTTAATATATACATCTCTAGATGTGAAGGGCTAATATAGAGCTCTGGATGTGAAGGGTTAATATAGAGCTCTGGATGTGAAGGGTTAATATAGAGCTCTGGATGTGAAGGGTTAATATATGGAGCTCTGGATGTGAAGGGTTAATATATAGAGCTCTGGATGTGAAGGGTTAATATATAGAGCTCTGGATGTGAAGGGTTAATATATAGAGCTCTGGATGTGAAGGGTTAATATACATCTCTGGATGTGAAGGGTTAATATAGAGCTCTGGATGTGAAGGGTTAATATAGAGCTCTGGATGTGAAGGGTTAATATATGGAGCTCTGGATGTGAAGGGTTAATATATAGAGCTCTGGATGTGAAGGGTTAATATATAGAGCTCTGGATGTGAAGGGTTAATATACATCTCTGGATGTGAAGGGTTAATATAGAGCTCTGGATGTGAAGGGTTAATATATACATCTCTGGATGTGAAGGGTTAATATAGAGCTCTGGATGTGAAGGGTTAATATATGGAGCTCTGGATGTGAAGGGTTAATATATACATCTCTGGATGTGAAGGGTTAATATATACATCTCTGGATGTGAAGGGTTAATATATACATCTCTGGATGTGAAGGGTTAATATATACATCTCTGGATGTGAAGGGTTAATATATATACATCTCTGGATGTGAAGGGTTAACATCAGCGGCTCTTGATATGAAGCATCTTACTCCTTGTTGTATGTCAAACAGAAGGACATTTGGCAGCGTGTGGCAGCGCCCGCCCCGGGGTACAATCCACCTACATCCAATCTCTAGTTGGATACACATGTTTCCTTTCCAGCAAAGGATTATTTGTTATCATCAAATTACCCCTCTGATAAGATAGACTGGATGTGATAGCACTGCCCCCCCCCTCCACGGCCCCAGGAACATCAGGCAAAGCGCTCCTACTCCGAACAGGCAGCACTATTTTATTCAAATGTCAGCAGGAGGAGGCGATTAGAGAGGGAGAAAGAGATGGCCTGGGGCTGCCATGTTTTCTGGCATCTGTCTTGACAGTAAGTGACAGCTCTGTCCTTGCAGAAAGCTGCCAGGCGAGTACCTGCACCACAGAGGAATGTCTGAAGAGGGCCGCTCCAATTCTGAGTCCAAAGACTTCGTCCATGACCCACAAGAGCCAAGTCCAAAGACTTCGTCCATGACCCACAAGAGCCAAGTCCAAAGACTTCGTCCATGACCCACAAGAGCCAAGTCCAAAGACTTCGTCCATGACCCACAAGAGCCAAGTCCAAAAACTCAGTCTGTGACCTACAAGAGCCAAGTGAAAAGACTATATCCATAATCCACAAGAACTGAGTTCAAAGACTCCATCCATGACCCACAAGAGCCAAGTCCAAAGATTCTGTCCATAACCCACAAGAACTGAGTTCAAAGACTCCATCCATGACCCACAATAGCAGAGTTCAAAGACTCCAACCATGACCCTCAAGAGCCAAGTCCAAAGACTCCAACCATGACCCTCAAGAGCCAAGTCCAAAGACTCAGTCTGTGACCCACAAGAGCAGAGTTCAAAGACTCCATCTGTGACCCACAAAAGCAAAGTTCAAAGACTCCATCCATGACCCTCAAGACCCAAGTCCAAAGACTATCTGTGACCCACAAATACAGAATCCAAAGACTCAGTCTATGACCCACAAGAGCCAGGTCCAAAGACTCAGTCTATGACCCACAAGAGCCAGGTCCAAAGACTCAGTCTATGACCCTAAAGAACCAGGTTCAAAGACCCAGTCTATGACCCACAAGAGCAGAGTTCAAATACTCCATCCATGACCTGCACAAGCCGAGTCCAATGATGCCACCCATGACCCACAAGATACACAAGTCTGAAGGTTGTACCTGTGACCCACAAGGGCCAAGTCCAAAGGCTACATCTGTGACCTGCAAGTAACGAGTTCAAAGACTGTTTGTGACACACAAGGGCCAAGTCTAAAGACTCCATCTGTGACCCACACAAGCCGATCCCACTGAGTACATCCATGACCCACAAGAGAAGAGTACAAAGACTTCATCCATGACCCACAAGTACAGAATCCAACGACTCTGTAATTCACAAGAGCTGAGTCCAAAGACTATCCGTGACCTGCACAAGTCCAAAGATTCCATCCATGACCCACAAGATACACGAGTCTGAAGGTCCCACCAATGACCCACAAAAACTCTGAAAAAAGTCTGAAAACTCTATCTGTGACACACAAGGGCCAAGTCCAAAGGGTTCATTTGTGACCTGCAAGTACCAAGTTCATAGACTATCTGTGACACACAAGGGCCAAGTCTAAAGACTTCATCCATGACCCACAGGAGCCGAATTCGAGGGCTACACAATTTGCTTTTATATTAGCTTACTGTTATCCCTACACAGCTGGACTTGGACAGCGAGGGGGGGCAGCTGTCCAAACCTCCAGTAACCATGCTATCAGTCTTGTACTGTTAACATTCTTACAGGATTAGAGAGAACTGAGATGGCCTTGTCAGTATTCTGCTCCTCCTCCATGGTCCTGTCAGCAGGCTAGTCAGTGACCCAAGCTGCACCACATGACTGAAGTTGTAGTCTTGGCTATGCTGTCCACCAGGAGTGTATGAATTAGAAGACAGCTGAGCACAATCAGAAGTCCTCTGAAGATTTTTTTTCAGAGTGTTTTTAGACCTTTTGTGACACTCACCTCTCCTGCTCTCCTCTCCAGCAAATAGCCTCCAGCATTTCTGGGTTTCAGCCGGAATGCCGAAGCCACAACCAGTCTGTAGACTGCTCTTCAGATTGGTACCGCATATAAAGGCACGGTGACGCATGGCTGAGCATTCACCTGAGCCAAGCAAACCTTACTATGCTTCTAGTGTCTGCATGCATCGCTGCACCTCATGTGTCCTCTGTATCATCTCAGCTGCCAAGGTCTGCAAGTACCCTTGTGTGCCCAGTGTCTCCAAGTGCTCCACTTTGTGTCCAGTGTCTCCAAGTGCTCCACTTTGTGCCCAGTGTCTCCAAGTGCTCCACTTTGTGTCCTGTGTCTCCAAGTAAGCCCCCATGTGCTCTATGTCTGCAAGTGAGCCCCCGTGTGCCCTGTGTCTCCCAAATGCATTCTTTGTGTCTCCAGTTGCACCCCCTGTGTTTCCCAATTGGACCCCTGAGTGTCCTGTATCACCAAGTTATCCCTATCTGTGTCCCATGTCACCAAGTGCAACCTGTGTCTCCATGTGCCCTTTGACTCCAAGTTCAGCCTGTGTGCCCCTGTGTGTCTAAGTGCCTCCATGCCCCTGTGTCTTTAAGTGATCTCCTGTATGGGCTGTGTCTCCAAGTGTTCCCCTGTGCACCACGTGTCTCCAAGTGCCCCCAGTGTACCCTGTGTCTCTAAGTGTTCCCCTGTGCACCCCGTGTCTCCAAGTGCTCCCAGTGTACCGTGTCTCCAAGTGCCCCCAGTGTACCGTGTCTCCAAGTGCCCCCAGTGTATGCTGTGTCTCCAAGTGTTCCCCTGTGCACCACGTGTCTCCAAGTGCCCCCAGTGTACCGTGTCTCCAAGTGCCCCCAGTGTACCGTGTCTCCAAGTGCCCCCAGTGTACCGTGTCTCCAAGTGTTCCCCTGTACACCACGTGTCTCCAAGTGCCCCCAGTGTACCGTGTCTCCAAGTGCCCCCAGTGTACGCTGTGTCTCCAAGTGTTCCCCTGTGCACCACGTGTCTCCAAGTGCCCCCAGTGTACCGTGTCTCCAAGTGTTCCCCTGTACACCACGTGTCTCCAAGTGCCCCCAGTGTACCGTGTCTCCAAGTGCCCCCAGTGTACGCTGTGTCTCCAAGTGTTCCCCTGTGCACCACGTGTCTCCAAGTGCCCCCAGTGTACCGTGTCTCCAAGTGCCCCCAGTGTACCGTGTCTCCAAGTGCCCCCAGTGTATGCTGTATCTCCAAGTGAACCTATGTGTGGCCAAAACAGCCTCAGGTACACTCCAGTTGACTGACCTGCTATGTTCCACCATCAGTACCCTCTGCTGCCTCTCTACCCTTAGGTATGCTACTGCAATCACCAGCACTGTCCTTCTCTGTGTGGATAAGGACCACTGTCCATGACACCTTTGTCTGGAATCCTTCTTTAGCTATAATGAGGCAAACCTCAGGTACTATAAAAATACTGACAGCGAAGTGACAGAAAATTTGGTTTAAAATGACCCCCAGCATTCCCGATCAAGTGGCAACATGCACCTAGAATATTTTCTCATTACAAAAGCTCCTTTTTCTTCCCAGCCCTGCCTCGAATCTCCGCCATAAATCAGAACGCACATTACTGCTACTAACAAATGGACGTCATTGAGTAACAGTAATTTCATTGAATACCAAAGTCCTTCTCCCGTCATGGCGGCTCCCCTGAACAAACTTCGTTAATATTTGATCACAGCAGAAAAGAACTTCAGGGCCGTTCGGCGGAATTTGAGTCATTTAGATATCACTGGAGCGGTTAGAGGAAAACAAGGCGTCATTTGTCAGGTTTGTTTGTGTGTCACTAATAAGTATCGCCCAGCATGCGCAGGCTAAATCGCGGTCTATGGGCGTAAATCTTCCTGACACCTCTTCTTGGATCCTGCTGGGCGACAGCAAATCTCTGAGTAATGGAGGGTCTGTCAGTCTGTGGGGTCTCCATCTCTCGGCCTTTTCTGCCGCTAGAATTATCGCTTACAGGAATCCGTTCAGACTAATCTCAGGCTGCAAAGTGGAAATGTCTGAGCCACAAAAAGCTACAAAATGCAAAGACGACGTCCTTCGTAGAGGAATACGGAGCGTCCTATTACTGCAGACCTTTATTCCTGTTCTTTTTAAAAGAAAGTCATGGTACAAAGGAGTGCGTGTTGGGACCAAATTCTTTTGTTTTTTTTTTACATGTGTATATCTGTTATGGCGGCCCATGGCAGGTGCCAAGGCCTAGGGTCTGCGTTACAGATGGCCTTCTCCCAGAGCTCCTAATGGTGGAGATGGGCCAGACACCCCAGTGATACCCCGTTTACTTCGCTGTAAACTGTCACCAGGTCATTGCCCTCAGGATTACCTCACCAACAGGGTAGTAGGAACAAAACAGCTGTGGTGTGGAGACTATATACTAGGCAGCAGGCAAACTCCAAGTAAGCCCGTTGTCAAGTGCACTTCATATGCTATGTTTTTGATTGTGTCCCTGTGTCCAAGTGCACCCCTGTATGTTCAATGTCTCTAAGTGCACCCCTGTATGTTCAATGTCTCTAAGTGCACCCCTGTATGTTCAATGTCTCTAAGTGCACCCCTGTATGTTCAATGTCTCTAAGTGCACCCCTGTATGTTCAATGTCTCTAAGTGCACCCCTGTATGTTCCATGTCTCTAAGTGCACCCCTGTATGTTCAATGTCTCTAAGTGCACCCCTGTATGTTCAATGTCTCCAAGTGCACCCCTGTATGTTCCATGTCTCTAAGTGCACCCCTGTATGTTCAATGTCTCTAAGTGCACCCCTGTATGTTCAATGTCTCTAAGTGCACCCCTGTATGTTCCATGTCTCCAAGTGCACCCCTGTATGTTCCATGTCTCTAAGTGCACCCCTGTATGTTCCATGTCTCTAAGTGCACCCCTGTATGTTCAATGTCTCTAAGTGCACCCCTGTATGTTCCATGTCTCTAAGTGCACCCCTGTATGTTCCCTGTGTCCAAGTGCACCCCTGTATGTTGAATGTCTCTAAGTGCACCCCTGTATGTTCCCTGTGTCCAAGTGCACCCCTGTATGTTCAATGTCTCTAAGTGCACCCCTGTATGTTCCATGTCTCTAAGTACACCCCTGTATGTTCCATGTCTCCAAGTGCACCCCTGTATGTTCCATGTCTCCAAGTACACCCCTGTATGTTCCATGTCTCCAAGTGCACCCCTGTATGTTCCATGTCTCTGAGTGCACCCTTGTATGTTCCATGTCTCTAAGGTCACCCCTGTATGTTCCATGTCTCTAAGTGCACCCCTGTATGTTCCATGTCTCTAAGTGCACCCCTGTATGTTCCATGTCTCTAAGTGCACCCCTGTATGTTCCATGTCTCTAAGTGCACCCCTGTATGTTCCCTGTGTCCAAGTGCACCCCTGTATGTTCCCTGTGTCCAAGTGCACCCCTGTATGTTCAATGTCTCTAAGTGCACCCTTGTATGTTCCATGTCTCTAAGTGCATCTCTGTACGTTCAGTGTCTCTAAGTGTACCTTGTGCACACATCTCCAAGCTTTCCACAATATTTTGGAGGGTGTTTTTGGAAATTTGTGCCCATTTGTAAGGGAAGCTATTGATGATGGATGGCAAAAACCCAAAGGTATTCAGTCGGGTTGAGGTTAGTTTCTAATATTGGATGGGAAAACCTGAAGCACATCCCAATTCATCGCAAAGGTGTTCAGTAGGTTTGAGGTCAGGGCTCTGTGCAGGACACTTGAGTTCCTCCCCAAAAAACTGGTCAAACAATGTATTTTTGAAGTTGCCCCCCCCCCTCCCCCTTTGTGGCTATGGCATCGTCCACGATTCTGTTTTCCACAAGATTTTGGAGGGTGTCTGTGGGAATCTGTGCCCATTCGGGAGGGCATTCCCATTCATCCCAAAGGTGTTCAGTAGGGTTGAGGTCAGGGGTCTGTACAGGACACTCCACACCAAACTGGTCATCCATATCTTTATGGAGCTGGCTTTGTAGACAGGGGCACAGTCATAGTGGAACAAAAAAGGGTCTTCACCAAAACTGTTACAGCAAGGATGGAAGAACACA
The DNA here is from genome assembly GCF_062004578.1 of Staurois parvus. Taxonomy (NCBI): domain Eukaryota; kingdom Metazoa; phylum Chordata; class Amphibia; order Anura; family Ranidae; genus Staurois; species Staurois parvus. The sequence continues at coordinate 78,869 of NW_028321510.1, forward strand.
ATCATCTAAAATGTCTTTCAGTTCAGATGTTTCCGGTGATGGGTCCTGGTAATACCACATCATGCAAAGCCATTGTACACAACTGTACACTTCCAACCTTGTGGTACGAGAGCATTTGTGAAGTCAGGTATTGATGTTGGATGAGAAGACCTGGCTCACCATTAGAATTCCAATTCATCTCAAAGGTGTTGGGTATTGTTGTGGTCAGGGCTCTGTGCAGGACTCTTGAGTACCTCCACACCAAACTGGTAAAACCACGCAGCTTTTTTCTTTTTAACTCCTAGGAACTTTTAGGAACCCCTAAAATAATTTTTGAAGGTCGTTTAAAAATACTTCACAATTGTATATGCCACTGGTGGAGGCCGGATATAAAGTCCTCCCCTGATGGCGCTTGGTACCCACAAGACTTGCCAGAATCTACCCTGAAACCTCCCCCTTTTGTTACAAACGATGTGGACAAATGGGCACCATGTTCTACATTTGGTAGACTTGCCCCAAAGTTAAACATTTCTGGATAAGAATTTATGCCCTGTTCTACTTATTTCCAATGAACAATATTCCCAAGAATGTATGGATCTTCTAAAGGAGCCTGTAGATCAGCCTTTTCCACACAGAAAAACCTCTGAAATAACCTTCCGGTTTGAGGGAACTCCTGCTAAAAATTACTATATCTACAACCCATGATACATTAGAGTGATGGTCAGTGGGAAAAATGGTCCTTACAGTTGTTGTCATTGGGAAGAATCACCCCCATACAGATACCTAAAAAGATCAATGGTGTCAGTGGGAACTTATCTGAGAGGTAGAAACTGCTCATTGCTCAAGGAACCCCTAGCAACCTCTGGGGAAACCCTAGGATTCCATGGAACCCTGACTGATAAACCCTGCTCTAAATAACATCCCTAGACCTCCTCAGACACTTATCATGTTTATATTTCTAGCTGTAGAACCACCAGTCACAAAGGCCTGGAAGTCCTCAGTGGACACAAAATCAAAATCAACCGGATTGTGCTCAATGAAAAAAACAGTGAGCATTCTACAAGACAAACAAGCGAGGTTTGAGAAAATCGGATCTCCGTGAACACGCTGTATACAATGCCTCATCTATTCAGCTAATTAGGATACAGATGGAGTGGAAACCTGGCCGGTCTCAAGTATTTCCCTTTCCACCACTTCCCTTTCTACTTTTTCTTTTCCTTTATCTACTTTGAAACAAGATGATTCTTGTACTACCCAATGTATGTCAATAGAACACTGAGACTGAATCAATACCTTGACAAGTGAAACAAATGTGTCTTGAGCTCAGACCAGTCTTTCTCCACCTGGGTTCCGTGGAATCTTAGGGTTCCCCCAGAGGCTGCTAGAGGTTCCTTGATCAATGAGCAACTTCTGACCATCAGATAAGCAACCACTGACACCAATGATCTTTTTAGCGATCCGTAAGGGTAAGGAAGGAGGGGGGAGGGATTCTATCCCAATGACTACAAATGAAAGGAGTTTTCTTTCTCTCAGCCACCAGTGAACTGTAGATATAGTAATTATAAGCAGGGGACCAGAAAGTTATTTCAAGGGTTCCTCCATGTTAAAAAAAAAGCTGTAACAGACTGGCTTAGACAATCATTGTTATTGCATGAGGACATTTTATACATCCCTTTTATATACTTGTTGCCTATTTTACAATAGGCAATTTACAATTTTGTATCCCTAGAAGTATGAGGTATTCATTGTACTCCATGAAATGGTTTGCAGACAGAAACCTGTGGAACATGCACATGGGGTCACTGATAAGGCAGTTCAGCTGGTCTACTTGTACAGGAGCCAGGCCCCATCAATTCAACAGGGGGACCTGGGTGCCTAACGAACAGGAGGGCCAGTGGTCTTATCAACCGATCCACCTGTGGCTCTCCCTGCAGCGCAGACCCGTTCTCCTCTCCCTCTTACCAGCTTTCAGCTGCTGCAGGGGAAACCATATAGGGGATTGCTATCAGCTGCTGCAGGGGAAACCATAGAGGGGATTGCTATCAGCTGCTGCAGGGGAAACCATAGAGGGGATTGCTTTCAGCTGCTGCAGGGGAAACCATAGAGGGGATTGGTTCCAGTATCTGTATCGCCTGACATTCTTAAAACGAAAAATTTTGAACAAAATTGTACTAACGTATGGCCAACCTAAAGCTAAAAACTCCCCTCGCATTTTCACAATGTGGAAGGCAGCATTTAAAGTGAAGTTTAGCCTGAAGCCTGCGAGTAATTCCAGATCATTGAATGACATGAGACCTCCCATACACCCGCGAGGAGCAGACAGGGTGATAAATGGTGCAGGGGCAGTTCCGCAGAAAAGGGGTGAATTCGGTTGTTGGGTGATTTGCATTATGTATACACTGTTGATGTGTACGTCTCACAGGAAGCCAGAATACCACAACAAACAGCCAAAAAGACCTTTGGTGTCATGCAACTTCCTCTGCCAAATGGTATAGGCCCAGGAACTATTCAGGTACCAGCAGGTGTGAGGTCAATCAGCCACAACCTCTGGAGGAACACTGGCTGGTCTATGGAATGTTAGTCTCAACTTTTTTAACCCAGAAGAACCCCTAAAATAATTTCAGGTCTCAGAATACCTTTCCTGAAACCAACTCATTGGAGGACAATGGGACAAAAAGCCAGTCAGTGGGAAGAATGTCCCTTACATTGGTGTCAGTGGGAGGAATAGTGTCCCATCATTGGTGTCAGTGGGAGGAATGTCCCTTACATTGGGGGGTCAGTGGGAAGAATGTCCCTTACATTGGGGGTCAGTGGGAAGAATGTCCCTTACATTGGGGGGTCAGTTGGAAGAATGTCCCTTACATTGGTGATCAGTGGGAAGAATGTCCCTTACATTGGTGATCAGTGGGAAGAATGTCCCCTTACATTGGGGGTCAGTGGGAAGAATGTCCCTTACATTGGGGGTCAGTGGGAAGAATGTCCCTTACATTGGTGATCGGTGGGAAGAATGTCCCTTACATTGGTGATCGGTGGGAAGAATGTCCCTTACATTGGGGGGGGGGTCGGTGGGAAGAATGTCCCTTACATTGGAGGTCAGTGGGAAGAATGTACCTTACATTGGAGGTCAGTGGGAAGAATGTCCCTTACATTGGGGGTCGGTGGGAAGAATGTCCCTTACATTGGTGGTCAGTGGGAAGAATGTCCCTTACATTGGTGGTCAGTGGGAAGAATGTCCCTTACATTGGTGATCAGTGGGAAGAATGTCCCTTACATTGGTGATCAGTGGGAAGAATGTCCCTTACATTGGTGATCAGTTGGAAGAATGTCCCTAACATTGGTGATCAGTTGGAAGAATGTCCCTTACATTAGTGGTCAGTGGGAAGAATGTCCCTTACATTGGAGGTCAGTGGGAAGAATGTCCCTTACATTGGGGGTCAGTGGGAAGAATGTCCCTTACATTGGTGAGAAGTGGGAAGAATGTCCCTTACATTAGTGGTCAGTGGGAAGAATGTCCCTTACATTGGAGGTCAGTGGGAAGAATGTCCCTTACATTGGTGATCAGTTGGAAGAATGTCCCTTACATTGGGAGTCAGTGGGAAGAATGTCCCTTACATTGGAGGTCAGTGGGAAGAATGTCCCTTACATTGGTGGTCAGTGGGAAGAATGTCCCTTACATTGGGGGTCAGTGGGAAGAATGTCCCTTACATTGGGGGTCAGTTGGAAGAATGTCCCTTACATTGGTGGTCAGTGGGAAGAATGTCCCTTACATTGGTGGTCAGTGGGAAGAATGTCCCTTACATTGGTGGTCAGTGGGAAGAATGTCCCTTACATTGGTGGTCAGAGGGAAGAATGTCCCTTACATTGGTGGTCAGTGGGAAGAATGTCCCTTACATTGGGGGTCAGTGGGAAGAATGTCCCTTACATTGGAGGTCAGTGGGAAGAATGTCCCGTACATTGGGGGTCAGTGGGAAGAATGTCCCTTACATTGGTGGTCAGTGGGAAGAATGTCCCTTACATTGGTGGTCAGTGGGAAGAATGTCCCTTACATTGGGGGTCAGTGGGAAGAATGTCCCTTACATTGGGGGTCAGTGGGAAGAATGTCCCTTACATTGTGGGTCAGTTGGAAGAATGTCCCTTACATTGGTGGTCAGTGGGAAGAATGTCCCTTACATTGGGGGTCAGTGGGAAGAATGTCCCTTACATTGGTGGTCAGTGGGAAGAATGTCCCTTACATTGGTGGCTAGTGGAAAGAATGCCTCTTTCATTGGCGGTCAGAATGCCACTCTTACAGACTGCTACAAAGCTGGCTCTGCGAAGTGACATGGCCCTATAAAACATGCAGTCACCATCAGACAGAAAGTCAAACATTCATAGTTCAAGGAACCCCTAGCAACCTTAGGAGGAACCCTTGGGTTCCACAAAACCCTGGTTGAGAAAAGCTGGTTTTACACAAAGTGCTTACAATGTATCTAAAGGACCTTCCATACAGCTGCACAAAGTATACTTCTGAGCAAGAATTGGGAAACCAGAGCTGATACAATTGGCCAAACCAGTGTTTCTCAACCAGGGCTCCTCCTGAGGTTTTTAGGGGTTCCTTAAACTGTGAACAATGGTGGATGGATCTCCCACCTACAAAGACCACCAATGTCAGGGGACACTTCTATTCTGACTGCTAATGCTTCTCATCACTATGCTTGAAAACAAATGTTGGTTTGATCCCAACAAAGATTCTGAAAACAAAACATTTTGAATACATTCCACCAGTGTAGGGCTTAAAGCTCACGTTTTCACAGTATGGAAGGTAGCATTTAAAGTTCAGTCTGCAGCCTGCGAGCGGTCCCAGATCATTGAACGACACAAGACCTCCCGAACACCCAGGAGGAGCAGACAGAGTGATGAATGGTGTGGGGCCTGTTCCAGCAAGAAAGGGGTTAATTTGGTTGTTGGGTTGTGTGATCTGCATTATTTATACACTGTTGATGTGTACGTCTCACTCACCGAGGCCGAGCCTCATGGCAGCTTTGCCTTTCAAATTACTTGCATCTATCACTCCATCGCTCGTAGGTCAGAGGCACAATACTGACTTAATGACTATGTCCTAGCTGCAGATCTGTCATTCCTCCTGTCTGCACAACAGCCATTTGTCGAGGAAGCCGTCTCCAGTCATGTCACCCCATCTACTTGTGGAACTGGTGACCTGAAAACTTTCCGCGTCTCCTACAGACTCCGCCGCTCAGAACATGGCTCCGTCCTACCACTCGGATAAATCTGGAGGCACCAGGAAAAGTTCCGGCCTGAAAGGGACCGTCTTTGTGTCATTTCACCCGGGTTCGGTTCGTTGGGTTTTTTACTGCCGTTTCAGTTTCAAAAATTGTGGAGTGGTGCAAAATTTCTGTATTGCAGGTTTTCCGCATCCACAAACCATAAATTACACTAGAACATGTGATACTAACTGACCCCTAAATCTAATCTGATCTGAACCACAATACTAACCCATAATCCAATCTGAACCTCAATACTAACCCATAATCTGATCTGAACCACAATACTAACCCATAATCCAATCTGAACCTCAATACTAACCCATAATCTGATCTGAACCACAATACTAACCCATAATCTGATCTGAACCACAATACTAACCCATAATCTGATCTGAATCCCACAACTAACCCGTAATACAATCTGAACCCCATAATCTGTTCTGAATCCCACAACTAACCCATAATCCAATCTGAACCTCAATACTAACCCATAATCTGATCTGAACCCCCAATACTAATCCATAATCTGATTTGAATCCCAATACTAACCCATAATATGATCTGAACCCCCAATACTAACCCATAATCCAATCTGAACCTCAATAATAATCCGTAATCTCATCTGAATCCCAATACTAACCCATAATCCGATCTGAACGTCCAATACTAATCAATATTCTAAACTGATTCCCCAATACTAACCTACAATATGATCTGAACCCCCAATACTAACCCATAATATGATCTGATCCCCCAATACTAACCTATAATCTGATTTTAACCCCCAATACTAACCCATAATATGATCCGAATCCCAATACTAACCCATAATCCGATCTGAACACCCAATACTAACCCATAATCCGATCTGAACCCCTAATACTAACCTATAATCTGATTTTAACCCCCAATACTAACCTATAATCTGATCTGAACCCCCAATACTAACCTATAATCTGATCTGAATCCCAATACTAACCCATAATCTGATCTGAACCCCCAATACTAACCCATAATCTAATCTGAACCCCCAATACTAACCCATAATCTGATCTGAATCCCAATACTAACCCATAATATGATCTGAACCCCCAATACTAACCCATAATCCAATCTGAACCTCAATAATAATCCGTAATCTCATCTGAATCCCAATACTAACCCATAATCCGATCTGAATGTCCAATACTAATCAATATTGTAAACTGATCCCCCAATACTAACCCATATGATCTGAACCCCCAATACTAACCTATAATCTGATTTTAACCCCCAATACTAACCCATAATATGATCTGAATCCTAATACTAACCCATAATCCGATCTGAATCCCAATACTAACCCATAATCCGATCTGAACCCCCAATACTAACCTATAATCTGATCTGAACCCCCAATACTAACCTATAATCTGATCTGAATCCCAATACTAACCCATAATCCGATCTGAACCCCCAATACTAACCCATAATATGATCTGAACCCCCAATACTAACCCATAATATGATCTGAACCCCCAATACTAACCCATAATATGATCTGAAACCCCAATACTAACCCATAAGTGGATCTGAACCCCCAATACTAACCCATAATATGATCTGAACCCCCAATACTAACCCATAATATGATCTGAACCCCCAATACTAACCTATAATCTGATTTTAACCCCCAATACTAACCCATAATATGATCTGAACCCCCAATACTAACCCATAATATCATCTGAACCCCCAATACTAACCCATAATATGATCTGAACCCCCAATACTAACCTATAACCTGATTTTAACCCCCAATACTAACCCATAATCCGATCTGAACCCCTAATACTAACCTATAATCTGATCTGAATCCCAATACTAACCCATAATCTGATCTGAACCCCCAATACTAATCCATAATCCAATCTGAACCTCAATAATAATCCGTAATCTCATCTGAATCTCAATACTAACCTATAATCTGATCTGAACGTTCAATATTAATCAATATTCTAATCTGATTCCCCAATACTAACCTACAATTTGATCTGCATCCCAACACTAACCCATAACTTGACCCAAATCCCAATACTAACCCATAATCTGATCTGAACCCCCATTAGTAACCTATAATCTGATTTTAACACCCCATACTTACCTATAATCTGATCTGAATCCAAATACTAACCTATAATCTGATCTGAACCCCCAGTACTAATCCACCATCTGATCTGAACCCCCAATACTAACCCATAATCCGATCTGAACCCCCAATACTAACCCATAATATGATCTGAACCCCCAATACTAACCCATAATATGATCTGAACCCCCAATACTAACCCATAATCTGATCTGAACCCCCAATACTAACCTATAATCCGATCTGAAACCCAATACTAACCCATAATCCGATCTGAACCCCCAATACTAACCCATAATATGATCTGAACCCCCAATACTAACCCATAATCTGATCTGAACCCCCAATACTAACCTATAATCCGATCTGAAACCCAATACTAACCCATAATATGATCTGAACCCCCAATACTAACCCATAATATGATCTGAACCCCCAATACTAACCCATAATATGATCTGAACCCCCAATACTAACCCATAATCTGATCTGAACCCCCAATACTAACCTATAATCCGATCTGAATCCCAATACTAACCCATAATCTGATTTGAACCCCCAGTACTAATCCACCATCTGATCTGACCCCCAATACTAACCTATAATCCGATCTGAATCCCAATACTAACCCATAATCTGATTTGAACCCCCAGTACTAATCCACCATCTGACCTGACCCCCATTAGGGCCCACTCCCATCTTAACATTGCGGTAACACGTCAGCCACAGTCCAGTTTTCCGCTTTCACAGCTATCGGGAGGCCGGGGGCTACTAAACTGCTGTGCGGTAGATTGTGGTATGTGCGCAGGAACACGGCTGCTATGGTGAGAGTCTGCCAGGAGATGGCAGTGTTGGGCACATGTGCAGAAATCCCCCCACCCACATGCACCTCTAGTTTCTGCCAGGTCCTGGATACCCGGAAGACCCCGGAGGCACATATATGCGCACACGCTGTGAGTTACGGAGCCAATGCAGTCAGAGGCCAAGTTCCACTTTAACCCTGGCAGTGTGAGGGCAGCTCCACTGAGGGGAGGATTGTTCCTTTTCCTGGAGTTCAGCTTTCACCCTCAATGGAGCCTCCTGCACATTACAGTAGCGGGCAACGCATTTCAACTGCAGTGCACCACCATGAGACAGCTCAGTCACCATGGGTGCCTTGATCTGCCAGCTCATTGGATTATGAAGGCTTTCCAAATCTCAGCTTCCAGTGTAACCAGCAGTGGCCCCGGGATCCGGAGTGATGTAGGTTGTCCTGTAGGAGTGGCCCCGGATCTGGAGTGCTGTAGGTTGTCCTGTATGAGTGGCCCCCGGGATCCAGTGTGATGTAGGTTGTCCTGTATGATTGGCCCCCTGGATCCTGTGTGATGTAGTTTGTCCTGTATGAGTGGCCCCCTGGATCCTGTGTGATGTAGTTTGTCCTGTATGAGTGGCCCCCTGGATCCTGTGTGATGTAGTTTGTCCTGTATGAGTGGCCCCCTGGATCCCGTGTGATGTAGTTTGTCCTGTATGAGTGGCCCCCGGGATCTGGAGTGATGTAGGTTGAGCTGTATGAGTGGCCCTGGGATGTGGAGTACTGTAGGTTGTCCTGTAGGAGTGGCCCCCGAGATCCAGAATGATGTAGGTTGTCCTGTAGGAGTGGCCCTGGGATCCGGAGTGATGTAGGTTGTCCTGTAGGAGTGGCCCCCGAGATCCAGAATGATGTAGGTTGTCCTGTAGGAGTGGCCCTGGGATCCGGTGCGATGTAGGTTGTCCTGTAGGAGTGGCCCTGGGATCCAGTGCGATGTAGGTTGTCCTGTAGGAGTGGCCCTGGGATCCAGTGCGATGTAGGTTGTCCTGTAGGAGTGGCCCCCGAGATCCAGAATGATGTAGGTTGTCCTGTAGGAGTGGCCCCCAAGATCCAGAATAATGTAGGTTGTCCTGTAGGAGTGGCCCTGGGATCCAGAGTGATGTAGGTTGTCCTGTATGAGTGGCCCCCAAGATCCAGAATGATGTAGGTTGTCCTGTAGGAGTGGCCCTGGGATCCGGAGTGATGTAGGTTGTCCTGTATGAGTGGCCCCCAGGATCCAGAGTGATGTAGGTTGTCCTGTAGGAGTGGCTCCCGGGATCCGGTGTGATGTAGTTTTAAAATCATTCCTCTGGCCTCCCCTTCAGTCTTATACAGGTGTACCGGCTCCTCCCCTTCAGTTTTATACAGGTATACCGGCTCCTCCCCTTCTGTCTTGCACAGGTGTACCGGCTCCTCCCACTCAGTCTTGCACAGGTGTACTGGCTCCTCACCTTCAGTCTTCCACAGGTGTACCGGCTCCTCTCCTTCAGTCTTGCACAGGTGTACCGGCTCCTCCCCTTCAGTCTTGCACAGGTGTACCGGCTCCTCCCCTTCAGTCTTGCACAGGTGTACCGGCTCCTCCCCTTCAGTCTTGCACAGGTGTACCGGCTCCTCCCCTTCAGTCTTGCACAGGTGTACCGGCTCCTCCCCTTCAGTCTTGCACAGGTGTACCGGCTCCTCCCCTTCAGTCTTGCACAGGTGTACCGGCTCCTCCCCTTCAGTCTTGCACAGGTGTATAGGCTCCTCCCCTTCAGTCTTGCACAGGTGTACCGGCTCCTCCCCTTCAGTCTTGCACAGGCGTACCGGCTCCTCCCCTTCAGTCTTGCACAGGCGTACCGGCTCCTCCCCTTCAGTCTTGCACAGGCGTACCGGCTCCTCCCCTTCAGTCTTGCACAGGTGTACCGGCTCCTCCCCTTCAGTCTTGCACAGGTGTACCGGCTCCTCCCCTTCAGTCTTGCACAGGTGTACCGGCTCCTCCCCTTCAGTCTTGCACAGGTGTACCGGCTCCTCCCCTTCAGTCTTGCACAGGTGTACCGGCTCCTCCCCTTCAGTCTTGCACAGGTGTATAGGCTCCTCCCCTTCAGTCTTGCACAGGTGTATAGGCTCCTCCCCTGGACTGGACGGCTTCCTCTGATGCCACGGCACACGGGGAGCTTCTCACAAGGTGCATTAGAAGCTGCAAGTCATGTAGAGCTCCGCCTACTTTTCTGGCTGCAGGACATCCAACATCATCCAATGCTTTCTTTCCCTGCCTGACAGTCCCTGGCCCCGCCCCTTTCACTCATTGGATGTCAGTTCTTTGAATAATGAAGGCTCAGCATCATATGTGGGTGTTACCTATGCAAGTACACCCTGCCTAGAAACGCCCACTCCTCCAGACTGACACCCACCCATTAAGGCCTTTTTGATATTTGCTTAACTCCTCCCACTACTTGTATCAGGACTGAGGGCTCTTGTGGGGAGTACTGAGCTTGTGACGTTTTCAGGAAGCTATGTACAGACCCTCCCACCAGCTACGATCTGCCTGAACTGCATAGAGTGGCACAGAGACCCAGTGATCACATCACTGGGTATATATCAAAGTATCTGATGAAAATGGAAACGTTTTATTTAAATATGTTGATGAGGCAGGAGGGGGGAACCAGGGAAGGCTGCAATGAATGAGGTGACTGGAGTGGACTGGGAACTCGGCTGCTTTGTGATAAAAGGGGGTTCGGGGCCCGAAGGGTTAATGAATCCATCATAATAATACGCGAGTCGTCCCCTCTGCCGGGCCCGCGCCCGCTCCCTACCATTCGGCTCCGACATGAAGAATAGGGCAGAGAAGTGATCATTAGCGCCCCCGCGGCTCCCCCCCTGCTCCAGTCACACTTGTAAATTGAGATTTATGGCGGGGGACGCCAATATTTCAGCGGCGGGAGCGTCTGATCCCAGCGTGCGGCTCCGTCCTCCGCCCGGCGCTCCCATACTTTGTAACAATCGCCCGGAATTATTGCGATGAATAATACACAACGGGCTGGCAGTGAGCGACGGCCGGGTGTCAGGGGCTTCTGTAAACATCTGAATAAGTAATATTTCCTATCCATTTACCGCCAGTCAGGGACAGCGAATGGCGGGAGGCCGCGCAAAGAGCGATTGGACGCAAAAACAGCTTATTAGACCGAGGCGGATCGGAGGGGGAAACCCAATCAATTCCACCCTGAGTAGCGGAGGAGGCCGTGCAGCAGATAATCCTGTTTAGGGTGATTACAATGAGTGATGTACAGGAGGGTGTGCAACGAGGACTGTCAGTGCTGCGCCGACATTGCTCTACTTAAAGGGGGACTCCGGGATCAGCAAATATCCTCTAAATACATTCCTGGAATCTCTGAGATCTTTGTGTATTCCTTCCAGATCTGTGCAGGAATCCAGTGTGAGACGTCCTGGGATAAAGACCGCTCACTGCTGACCTCTCTGCTTGTGCAGGGGGACTGGTCTGGTCTCCACCCCCTTCTATAATATTCTGTAGTGGGTGGGGCCTGCCCACAGCTCTGCTCTCTGCACAGGTGTATCGGCTCCTCCCCTTGTCTTACACAGGTGTACCAGCTCCTCCCCTTGTCTTACACAGGTGTACTGGTTCCTCCCCTTCAGTCTTACACAGGTGTACTGGTTCCTCCCCTTCAGTCTTGCACAGGTGTACCGGCTCCACCCCTTCAGTCTTGCACAGGTGTACCGTCTCCTCCCCTTCAGTCTTGCACAGGTGTACCGGCTCCTCCCCTCCAGTCTTGCGCATGTGTACCGGCTCCTCCCCTCCAGTCTTGCACAGGTGTACCGGCTCCTCCCCTTCAGTCTTGCGCAGGTGTAGCGGCTCCTCCCCTTCAGTCTTGCGCAGGTGTACCGGCTCCTCCCCTTCAGTCTTGCGCAGGTGTAACGGCTCCTCCCCTTCAGTCTTACACAGGTGTACTGGCTCCTCCCCTTCAGTCCTGCACAGGTGTACCGGCTCCTCCCCTTCAGTCTTGCACAGGTGTACAGGCTCCTCCCCTTCAGTCTTGCACAGGTGTACCGGCTCCTCCCCTTCAGTCTTGCACAGTTGTACCGGCTCCTCCCCTTCAGTCTTGCGCAAGTGTACCGGCTCCTCCCCTTCAGTCTTGCGCAGGTGTATCGGCTCCTCCCCTCCAGTCTTGCACAGGTGTACCGGCTCCTCCCCTTCAGTCTTGCAAAGGTGTATCGGCTCCTCCCCTTCAGTCTTGCACAGGTGTACTGGCTCCTCCCCTTCAGTCTTGCACAGGTGTACTGACTTCTCCCCTTCAGTCTTGCACAGGTGTACTGGCTCCTCCCCTTCAGTCTTGCACAGGTGTACTGGCTCCTCCCCTTCAGTCTTGCACAGGTGTACTGACTCCTCCCCTGGACTGGATGGCTTCCTCTGATGTCACCGCACACTGGGAGCTTCTCACAATGTAAATTAGAATCTGCAGCCAGCCCGATAGAGCTCCGCCCCATTTCCTGAATGGAGAAAGTCCAGCAACTTCCAGCTCTTTCCTCCCCAGCCTGACTGGCCCCGCCCCTTTCATTCGCTAGATGTCAGTTCTTTCAATCATAGAGGATCAGCCACTCCTCCAGACTGAACTCCACCCAACGAGGCACTTTGATATTTGCATAACTCCTCCCACTGCTTGCATCAGGACTGAGGGTGCTTCGAGAGAGTGAGGCAGGGTGCTGTGATGTTTTCAGCACCCTGCCAGCCCCTCCCACCAGTCACGGTCTGCCTGCAGTCAATAGAGATGTACAGAGACCCAGTGTTGGGTCTATAATAAGGAGCGTAATGAAAACAGAAAGGTTTTATTTGATTCGATTATCATGTAGATGTCGGGGGGGGGGGGGGAGGAAAAGGATTCAGCTTCACCCCACAGACTATAGTGTGCACCCCTGATGTGATATCTGACCCCCCGCCCACCGGCCTCTTCACATCTGACATTCAATGTGCTGCGTCGACCAGGAAGAACCCTTTAAACAGTAAGAGGAATGATTCCTCCTGCACCCCAGGACCCTCCGTTCGGGGTGGCGGCCCCCTCCACAGTCAGAGATCAGCTCCAATTAGTGCGCCTCTCAGCAGATCGGCTTCATTACCGCCCCCCCCCCCCCCCCACCTCTTCCCAGAGAGCCATCAGCGGGGCCCGGATGATTTTCCTAATTAGCCTCACTTCGCTTATCATTCCCATTTCCTCGGCGTGACGCTCGGTTTACTGACGGACGGCTTCATCGGCGGCTGAGACAATGCGTGGCCCCCCGCGCCCGCCTCACTTACCGCTGTCAGCGCGCCCATTACGGAATGGCGGTTTCATTTACACACTAATTAAACATTACAGCTTCTTCACAATTACAACACGGGGATGACGAGGCAACTAATTGCTGGAGAATGAGCCGACATTTATCTCCCGTATCCGGCGCAATCAGGAATCAGCGCCGCCATTGTACGGAAAGCCGGGGATCCCGGACCCTCCAAACCGACTGAGAGGGGTGAAGCGCCTGGGTCGTCCGCGGCAACCCTGATGGTCTGGACTGGTATTTTATTTTTAGTACTGGTATCGCCCCAAGAAGAGTCGTTTGTGGCTGTTGGGGGGCCACACATTATATTTATTACAGGTACTTACAATTTACATATATATTGTACATTCCCATCAGTCCCCGCCCCCGAGGAGCGCACAATCTAAGGACCCTACCTCACATTCATACATACACAGACTAGGGCCAAGATAGACCAGAGAGAATTCACCATTTCTGCGCAGAAATACGGCTACAGGGCGGCGCGGGTGCGAGGCGTCACGTATATATACATGATTCAGCATTTCTGGGTAGGGGACGTGCGCGAGCCGCACGCACGCCCTGCCCGCGCCACCGATCACCAGGTCCCGAACGGTGATTACTCGCCGGCACCCCGTGATTTCCGAGGATCTCCGACGGGGAGGAGAACTGTTTTATTTACTAATAATCCTCCTCCCTATCGGCTTGGGCACACTGCACAGCACAGCCATCCACAGCAGTGTGAGTACAGTGAAGCGCACAGACCCCCCTAGTAACAGACCCCACCCCCTAGTAAAACACACAGTGCACAGTTAACCCTTTGATCATCCCTCATGTCAACCCTTTTCTGCCCAGTGCCATTAGTACAGTGTCAGTGACACCAAGTTAGTACCCCCCCCCCAGCGTCAGAATGTCCGTCGCAGTCCTGCACATGTTATTCCCTTCCTGCCCAGTGCCATTAGTACAGTGTCAGTGACACCAAGTTAGTACCTCCCCCCCCCCCCCCGCCCCACAGCGTCAGAATGTCCGTCGCAGTCCTGCACATGTTATTCCCTTCCTGCCCAGTGCCATTAGTACAGTGTCAGTGACACCAAGTCAGTACCCCCCCCCCCCTCCCCCCCGCCCCACAGCGTCAGAATGTCCGTCCCAGTCCTGCACATGTTAACCCCAGCCTGCCCGGTGCCATTAGTATAGTGGCAGTGACACCAAGTCAGTACACTCCCCCACAGCATCAGAATGTCCATCACAGTCCCGCACATGTTATTCCCTTCCTGCCCAGTGCCATTAGTACAGTGTCAGTGACACCAAGTCAGTACCCCCCCCCCCCCCCCCCCAGCATCAGAATGTCCGTCACAGTCCTGCACATGTTATTCCCTTCCTGCCCAGTGCCATTAGTACAGTGTCAGTGACACCAAGTCAGTACCCCCCCCTCCCCCCCGCTCCACAGCGTCAGAATGTCTGTCGCAGTCCTGCACATGTTAACCCCTTCCTGCCCAGTGCCATTAGTACAGTGTCAGTGACACCAAGTTAGTACCTCCCCACAGTGTCAGAATGTCCGTCACAGTCCTGCACATGTTATTCCCTCCCTGCCCGGTGCCATTAGTACAGTGTCAGTGACACCAAGTCAGTCCCCCCCCCCCCCCCCACAGCATCAGAATGTCTGTCGCAGTCCCGCACATGTTAACCCCTTCCTGCCCAGTGCCATTAGTACAGTGTCAGTGACACCAAGTTAGTACCTCCCCCCCCCACAGCGTCAGAATGTCCGTCACAGTCCCGCACATGTTATTCCCTCCCTGCCCAGTGCCATTAGTACAGTGTCAGTGACACCAAGTCAGTACCCCCCCCCCTCCCCCCCGCCCCACAGCGTCAGAATGTCCGTCCCAGTCCTGCACATGTTAACCCCAGCCTGCCCGGTGCCATTAGTATAGTGGCAGTGACACCAAGTCAGTACACTCCCCCACAGCATCAGAATGTCCATCACAGTCCCGCACATGTTATTCCCTTCCTGCCCAGTGCCATTAGTACAGTGTCAGTGACACCAAGTCAGTACCCCCCCCCCCCCCCCAGCATCAGAATGTCCGTCACAGTCCTGCACATGTTATTCCCTTCCTGCCCAGTGCCATTAGTACAGTGTCAGTGACACCAAGTCAGTACCCCCCCCTCCCCCCCGCTCCACAGCGTCAGAATGTCTGTCGCAGTCCTGCACATGTTAACCCCTTCCTGCCCAGTGCCATTAGTACAGTGTCAGTGACACCAAGTTAGTACCTCCCCACAGTGTCAGAATGTCCGTCACAGTCCTGCACATGTTATTCCCTCCCTGCCCGGTGCCATTAGTACAGTGTCAGTGACACCAAGTCAGTCCCCCCCCCCCCCCACAGCATCAGAATGTCTGTCGCAGTCCCGCACATGTTAACCCCTTCCTGCCCAGTGCCATTAGTACAGTGTCAGTGACACCAAGTTAGTACCTCCCCCCCCCACAGCGTCAGAATGTCCGTCACAGTCCCGCACATGTTATTCCCTCCCTGCCCAGTGCCATTAGTACAGTGTCAGTGACACCAAGTCAGTACCCCCCCCCCTCCCCCCCGCCCCACAGCGTCAGAATGTCCGTCCCAGTCCTGCACATGTTAACCCCAGCCTGCCCGGTGCCATTAGTATAGTGGCAGTGACACCAAGTCAGTACACTCCCCCACAGCATCAGAATGTCCATCACAGTCCCGCACATGTTATTCCCTTCCTGCCCAGTGCCATTAGTACAGTGTCAGTGACACCAAGTCAGTCCCCCCCCCCCCCCCACAGCATCAGAATGTCTGTCGCAGTCCCGCACATGTTAACCCCTTCCTGCCCAGTGCCATTAGTACAGTGTCAGTGACACCAAGTTAGTACCTCCCCCCCCCACAGCGTCAGAATGTCCGTCACAGTCCCGCACATGTTATTCCCTCCCTGCCCAGTGCCATTAGTACAGTGTCAGTGACACCAAGTCAGTACCCCCCCCCCTCCCCCCCGCCCCACAGCGTCAGAATGTCCGTCCCAGTCCTGCACATGTTAACCCCAGCCTGCCCGGTGCCATTAGTATAGTGGCAGTGACACCAAGTCAGTACACTCCCCCACAGCATCAGAATGTCCATCACAGTCCCGCACATGTTATTCCCTTCCTGCCCAGTGCCATTAGTACAGTGTCAGTGACACCAAGTCAGTACCCCCCCCCCCCCCCCAGCATCAGAATGTCCGTCACAGTCCTGCACATGTTATTCCCTTCCTGCCCAGTGCCATTAGTACAGTGTCAGTGACACCAAGTCAGTACCCCCCCCTCCCCCCCGCTCCACAGCGTCAGAATGTCTGTCGCAGTCCTGCACATGTTAACCCCTTCCTGCCCAGTGCCATTAGTACAGTGTCAGTGACACCAAGTTAGTACCTCCCCACAGTGTCAGAATGTCCGTCACAGTCCTGCACATGTTATTCCCTCCCTGCCCGGTGCCATTAGTACAGTGTCAGTGACACCAAGTCAGTCCCCCCCCCCCCCCCACAGCATCAGAATGTCTGTCGCAGTCCCGCACATGTTAACCCCTTCCTGCCCAGTGCCATTAGTACA
>NW_028321511.1:0-86911 GCF_062004578.1 Staurois parvus
AGGGTCCTCTTCTCACCCCGTCATCTCCAGGGTCCTCTCCTCACCCCGTCATCTCCAGGGTCCTCTCCTCACCCCATCATCTCCAGGGTCCTCTCCTCACCCCATCATCTCCAGGGTCCTCTCCTCACCCCATCATCTCCAGGGTCCTCTCCTCACCCCGTCATCTCCAGGGTCCTCTCCTCACCCTGTCATCTCCAGAGTCCTCTCCCCACCCTGTGATCTCCAGGGTTCTCTCCATACCCTGTGATCTCCAGGGTTCTCTCCATACCCTGTCATCTCCAAAGTCCTCTCTCCAGCCTTACATCTCCAGGAACCTTTCCACACCCTGACATCTCCAGGGTTCTCTCCATACCCTGTCATCTCCAAGGTCCTCTCCCCATCCTGACATTTCCAGAATCCTCTCCCCACCCTGACATCTCCAGGGTCCTCTCCCCACCCTATCATCCCTAGGGTCCTCTTCAGATTCAGCACTATGGACAGAAGCTGGGAATCTTACCCTCCCACAGAGGTCATACATCACACGTCTCCGGATTCAGAAAAACAGCCCAGATGATCTGACTCCACAAATACCAGAATTCAATACTAATCTCTATCTGCTATTATAGAATTTCACAACATCTGATTGCTGTATTTAATAACCAAGGTATCATTGAGATCTCAGTGATCAGGTCTTCGGTAATGATAGAGGAGCAGAAAATGTCGGGAAAGCCTTGAAGATATTAGCCATGATTTCAAACTTATCAATGGATCCATAAAAACAGGCAGATATCAAAGAAGGATGTGAGGCATCATATCCACAACTTGCCAGAGAACAACTATCAGCTTGAAGAATAAAATACCAGATCAAAGTAGATCACATGGCAACAAACTGGCGTCTCCACCTCTAGAGCACCAAAATAACCAGTACAGATACAAAATGGTGACTCTAGACCTTTCCATTCCAAAAGAAACAAATGTGTTCAGTTCCTTTTAACAAACTAAACACAGAAGACACAATCTAGACACCAAGGAACCTTCAAGACTGCAGAGTGTGCATCTAGGACACCATTCCCCTTGTGTGGACATAACAAATTGAATATTTAACAGACTGAAGAGCCAGGAATAGTCTGAGGTGTTCCCAGAATAGGAGCTGAGATCTGAGAATCTGTGAATGAGAATGGAGTCCAGGCTGGAGGAAAATTGCTGTGATCATTGAGGACTATGGGAAGTGCTATGTGGGAAATAAGCTCTTCTAGTTGTCAGCAATGGCCCCCCCAAAAATCAACTTTAAACCCACTTGCAGGTCTAACATTCAAGTCAAAGTGATAGGAAGACCTGAGAGAGGCACAGATACAAACATCAGACCCAACAGTGTGCCCGGTGAAGAGAATAGATTGGTGTGGAGATTGCGGCGCAGGGCGCAATAATGACCGATGTTCCAAGGAAAGAGAAGGGAATGGCTCTGCTGTAGGTCCAAGGCACTTTGGTGCAGCACTGCTTCAGAAACGGACGATTTTCTAGGGCAGCAGATATGGAAGGCAGAGGTCGCATCTGAGTGTAGTGATCGTTAAAAAAAACCCTTTATTAAAGGAGACAACTGGCAACTTACACGGTACACGTGGAGATATCTTCCCAAAGAAGGACGCCATGATCTCCCACCAAAGCACCACGAGAACTCACAGAGCCCACACACTTAGCTGCTGGAATTCCTAGAAGGAAGTATGCCCTGCTGTGACATGATTCACCCCCCAGAGGCTGACATATGTGTGCTTACATGACAGAAATTGTCATGTGTGTCAGAGGCCAAATATCTACTTTAATAAATGATTTACAGACCACAACACTCACATGTGCCATCTGCTACCCATGTACAGAAAAGACAGACAGCTGGGGTACACAGGAGGGACAGAAGGAGGATTGGGGTACACAGGAGGGAGAGAGGGAGGATTGGGGTACACAGGAGGGACAGAGGGAGGATTGGGGTACACAGGAGGGACAGAGGGAGGATTGGGGTACACAGGAGGGACAGAAGGAGGATTGGGGTACACAGGAGGGACAGAGGGAGGATTGGGGTACACAGGAGGGACAGCGGGAGGATTGGAGTACACAGGAGGGACGGAAGGAGGATGGGGGTATAATAGAGGGACGGAAGGGGGATGGGGGTATAATAGAGGGAACGGAGGGGGGATGGGGGTATAATAGAGGGACGGAGGGGGGATGGGGGTATAATAGAGGGACGGAGGGGGGATGGGGGTATAATAGAGGGACGGAGGGGGGATGGGGGTATAATAGAGGGACGGAGGAGGGATCGGGGTATAATAGAGGGACGGAGGGGTAATGGGGGTATAATAGAGGGACGGAGGGAGGATCGGGGTATAATAGAGGGACGGAGGGGGGATCGGGGTATAATAGAGGGACGGAGGGGGGATCGGGGTATAATAGAGGGACGGAGGGAGGATCGGGGTATAATAGAGGGACGGAGGGAGGATCGGGGTATAATAGAGGGACGGAGGGGGGATCGGGGTATAATAGAGGGACGGAGGGGGGATCGGGGTATAATAGAGGGACAGAGGGGGGATGGGGGTATAATAGAGGGACGGAGGGGGGATCGGGGTGTAATAGAGGGACGGAGGGGGGATCGGGGTATAATAGAGGGACGGAGGGAGGATCGGGGTATAATAGAGGGACGGAGGGGGGATCGGGGTATAATAGAGGGACGGAGGGGGGATCGGGGTATAATAGAGGGACGGAGGGGGGGATCGGGGTATAATAGAGGGACGGAGGGGGGATGGGGGTATAATAGAGGGACGGAGGGGGGATGGGGGTGTAATAGAGGGACGGAGGGGGGATCGGGGTATAATAGAGGGACGGAGGGGGGGAATGGGGGTATAATAGAGGGACGGAGGGAGGGATCGGGGTATAATAGAGGGACGGAGGGAGGATCGGGGTATTAGAGAGGGACGGAGGGGGGATCGGGGTATAATAGAGGGACGGAGGGGGGATGGGGGTATAATAGAGGGACGGAGGGGGGATGGGGGTATAATAGAGGGACGGAGGGGGGATGGGGGTATAATAGAGGGACAGAGGGGGGATCGGGGTATAATAGAGGGGGGATCGGGGTATAATAGAGGGGGGATCGGGGTATAATAGAGGGATGGAGGGATCGGGGTATAATAGAGGGACGGAGGGAGGATGGGGGTATAATAGAGGGACGGAGGGGGGATCGGGGTACAACAGTAGAGGGGGGATGGGGGCAAAACAGTAGAGGGGGGATGGGGGCAAAACAGTAAAGGGGGGATGGGGGCAAAACAGTAAAGGTGGGGATGGGGGTGCAGTAGTAGAGGGGGATGGGGGTGCAGTAGTAGAGGGGGATGGGGGTGCAGTAGTAGAGGGGCATGGGGGTGCAGTAGTAGAGGGGCATGGGGGTGCAGTAGTAGAGGGGCATGGGGGTGCAGTAGTAGAGGGGGATGGGGGCGCAGTAGTAGAGGGGGATGGGGGCGCAGTAGTAGAGGGGGATGGGGGCGCAGTAGTAGAGGGGCATGGGGGCGCAGTAGTAGAGGGGCATGGGGGCGCAGTAGTAGAGGGGCATGGGGGCGCAGTAGTAGAGGGGCATGGGGGTGCAGTAGTAGAGGGGGATGGGGGTGCAGTAGTAGAGGGGGATGGGGGTGCAGTAGTAGAGGGGGATGGGGGTGCAGTAGTAGAGGGGCATGGGGGTGCAGTAGTAGAGGGGCATGGGGGTGCAGTAGTAAAGGGGGATGGGGGCGCAGTAGTAGAGGGGGATGGGGGCGCAGTAGTAGAGGGGGATGGGGGCGCAGTAGTAGAGGGGGATGGGATACAATATAAGGACTGTGGCTGACCGTCCCCAATACCTGGAGTCAGTAAGTCCATTGAAGGGACCAATGTGCAGACAATTATTATCCTGAATGGAGGAGGGTTCCCCTGGTGTCTGTAGGCGGTGTCACCTCCACCAGTCACACCCAGGATAATCCATGTATGGCCGTGTGTCCCATAGCAGAGAATGAAGTCCGATGTTTCATAGCAGATATATATAAACCCCCTACAGATACCCCCTATAGATGCCTCCTACAGATACCCCCTATAGATGCCTCCTACAGATACCCCAAATAGATACCTCCTAGAGTGCCCCCTACAGATGCCTCTTACAGTGCCCCCTATAGATTTCCCCTACAGTGCCGACTACAGATACCCCCTATAGATGCCTCCTACAGTGCACCCTGTGGATGATCCCCATATCTCCTAGATTGTAAGTTCCCAGGATCAGGGCCCTCGCCCCCCTCGTGTATTGTATTGTCTCATGTTCTATCCCCCTATAATGTTCAGCGCTGAGCAACCTTCTGCCACCATATAAATACTGTATAATAATAATATAGATGCCCCCTACAGTGCCCCTTATAGATCCCCCCCCACAGTGTCCCCTATATATGCCCCCTAAAGTGTCCCCTATATATGCCACCCACAGTGCCCCTTATAGATCCCCCCCACAGTGTCCCCTATAGATGCCCCCTAAAGTGCCCCTATAGATGTCCCCCACAGTGTCCCCTATAGATGTCCCCCACAGTGTCCCCTATAGATGCCCCCTAAAGTGTCCCCTATAGATACCACCCACAGTGTCCCCTATAGATGCCCCCCACAATGTCCCCTATAGATACCACCCACAGTGCCCCTTATAGATACCACCCACAGTGCCCCTTAAAGATCCCCCACAGTGTCCCCTATAGATACCACCCACAGTGCCCCTTATAGATGACCCTCACCACCACCACACAGTGTCCCCTATAGACACCACCCACAGTGCCCCTTATAGATCCCCCCCACAGTGTCCCCTATAGATAACACTCACAGTGCCCCTTATAGATCCCCCCCTCCACAGTGTCCCCTATAGATACCGACCACAGTGCCCCTTATGGTCCCCCCCCCCCCGTGTCCCCTATAAATGCCACCCACAGTGCCCCTTATAGATCCCCCCCACAGTGTCCCCTATAGATGCCCCCCACAGTGTCCCCTATAGATGCCCCCCACAGTGTCCCCTATAGATGCCCCCCACCGTGCTCCTTATAGATCCCCCCCACAGTGTCCCCTATAGATACCACCCACCGTGCCCCTTATAGATCCCCCCCACAGTGTCCCCTATGGATACCACCCACAGTGCCCCTTATAGATGCTGCATACAGTGTCCCCTATATATACCACCCACAGTGCCCCTTATAGATGCCCCCCCCCCCACAGTGTCCCCTATAGATGCACTCTACAGTGCCCCCTATAGATACCACCCATCGTGCCCCTTATAGATGCCCCCCCTACAGTGCCCCCTATAGATACCACCCACAGTGCCCCTTATAGATGCCCCCCCTACAGTGTCCCCTATAGATACCACCCACAGTGCCCCTTATAGATGCCCCCCCCCCCCCACAGTGTCCCCTATAAATGCCCCCTACAGTCCGGAGGAGATATATACACACACACTCCATGCAGGCACAGGCCGGGGACTCAGCCATGGGTAGATTTGGTCATCCTGGGTGTCTGGAATGTCGGCTCTCAAGAGACGTCACCCAACAAGGGGCGGGATCTGAACAATCCTGGACACTGGGGCGATGCCGGGTGAGGGGGGAGGGGTCTGACACCCCACTACTGACACCTACTGAGACATGCCATGGGTGGGACTATGTGTATTCCTGACTATGACATCACCAACTACATCACCTGACCCATGAGAGAGGAAATATGCAGAGCACGCCCCACCTCCATGTAGTGTTGTACCAGTGCCTCTACTCCCTCCATGTATCCACTGCACAGTGTTGTACCAGTGCCTCTACCCCCTCCATGTATCCACTAGTGTTGTACCAGTGCCTCTACTCCTTCCATGTATCCACTGCACAGTGTTGTACCAGTGCCTCTACTCCATCCATGTATCCACTAGTGTTGTACCAGTGCCTCTACTCCCTCCATGTATCCACTGCACAGTGTTGTACCAGTGCCTCTACCCCCTCCATGTATCCACTGCACAGTGTTGTACCAGTGCCTCTACTCCTTCCATGTATCCACTGCACAGTGTTTTACCAGTGCCTCTACTCCCTCCATGTATCCACTGCACAGTGTTGTACCAGTGCCTCTACTCCATCCATGTATCCACTACAGTGTTGTACCAGTGCCTCTACTCCTTCCATGTATCCACTACAGTGTTTTGCCAGTGCCTCTACTCCATCCATGTATCCACTAGTGTTGTACCAGTGCCTTTACTCCATCCATGTATCCACTACACAGTTTGTACCAGTGCCTCTACTCCCTCCATGTATCCACTAGTTTTGTACCAGTGCCTCTACTCCCTCCATGTATCCACTACACAGTGTTGTACCAGTGCCTCTACTCCCTCCATGTATCCACTACACAGTGTTGTACCAGTGCCTCTACTCCATCCATGTATCCACTAGTGTTGTACCAGTGCCTTTACTCCATCCACGTATCCACTAGTGTTGTACCAGTGCCTTTACTCCATCCATGTATCCACTACACAGTTTGTACCAGTGCCTCTACTCCCTCCATGTATCCACTAGTTTTGTACCAGTGCCTCTACTCCCTCAATGTATCCACTACACAATGTTGTACCAGTGTCTCTACTCCCTCCATGTATCCACTACACAGTGCTGTACCAGTGCCTCTACTCCCTCTATGTATCCACTACACAGTGCATCTACTCCCTCTATGTATCCACTACACAGTGCTGTACCAGTGTCTATGCTTCCTCCATGTATCTGGGCTCCTGTCACACAGTAACATCATTCCACATGAAGGAACAAATGAGAACACAGACAAAGGGTGGAACTTACCTGCTGGAAGAGACCTTTCCAGTGCTGAGTGAAGAAGTGGAGGATGAGAGGAGAGACACAGATATTTATCAGCCCAACAATTCAACAGCAGAAATATTATCAGTATACCATCACTACCCAAACCCCAGTGCTGCAAGGAAACCACACTGACGGCAGGGCTCCTAGAAAACAATCTTTGCACTGTCCCACTACACTGGTCTTCTGCACTGTCCCCCTGCACTGATCCCTACACTGTCCCCCTGCACTGATCCCTACACTGTCCCCCTGCACTGATCCCTACACTGTCCCCCTGCACTGATCCCTACACTGCCCCCTCACTACTGTCCAGTATACAGAAGCAGTTTGGTTCTGTGCACCCCAAAGAGGTAAACATACCCCATCATGGAATATGAGGACTTAACCATTTCCTACCCTGTAGAGTAAGCCCTCCCATCACGTTCCGTCACAGACAGGTCATACAAACACATTTTTACCTCTTCATTGGCCGGCAGCTCCAGTGACTCCAGAACTTCAATCTGCTCCGTCTGGGAACCCCCATCCACCTGGAAACCCATGTCCACTTGATGCTTCACCTGGGAACCCTCATCTACCTGGGTACCCCTTTCCACCTGGGAATCTCCATCCACATGCTGCTCCACCTGGGAACCCCAGTATACCTGCTTTCCCACCAGGGAACCCCCGTCTACCCGCTGCTCCACCTGGGATCCCCGGTCCACCCGCTGCTCCACCTGGGATCCCCCGTCCACCCGCTGCTCCACCTGGGATCCCCCGTCCACCCGCTGCTCCACCTGGGATCCCCGGTATACCTGCTTTCCCACCAGGGAACCCCCGTCTACCTGTGAACCCCCGTCCACCCGCTGCTCCACCTGGGATCCCCAGTCCACCCGTTGCTCCACCTGGGAACCCCCGTCCACCCGCTGCTCCACCTGGGAACCCCCGTCCACCCGTTGCTCCACCTGGGAACCCCCGTCCACCCGTTGCTCCACCTGGGAACCCCCGTCCACCTGTTGCTCCACCTGGGAACCCCCGTCCACCTGTTGCTCCACCTGGAAACCCCCGTCCACCTGTTGCTCCACCTGGGAACCCCTGTCCACCTGTTGCTCCACCTGGGAACCCCTGTCCACCTGTTGCTCCCCCATCCCTGGGATTTCCTCGGAGGCTCACAGCCCAGTGTGGCCTCCCAATCTCCTGGGGACCCCTCCAAAGTAATCCCTTCAGAGGATTCCTCATCACACACTGACATCATGTGTCCTCTATCCTCAGACAACATAGCCCCTCCTCCCCTGCACCACCCCCACTGGAGTGAGAATACGGAATGCATTACCATATCCCCTCCCATGATATCATTATAAAGCAAAGAGCAATGCCCCTCCCCCCTCCTACCACCTGTATCATTATACTGCTCAGATCATTACCATCCCCCCTCCCATATTGTAATGACACAGCAATCCCCCTCCTACCACCTGTATCATTATACTGCTCAGATCATTACCATCCCCCCTCCCATAGCATTGTAACAGAGCTATGCCCCCCACCGTCCGTATCATTACACTAGATACAGATCAATAATAATCAGTTTAGTAAATATCAATAGCTCCGCCTCCAGTATTATCAGACTACACAGTTCATTACCATCCCCCTTCTTCTCAGTCAAACTTATAAGGACTTTGCAGGGGTGACTTAGGCTCTGCTGGACATTGACTCCAGGACCCCAGGGACTGAAATATTGTATTGTCCAGCCACTATCCTGCCCATTATTGGGGGAGCACTGCCTGCCTTCCTGACCCGGGCTCATCTGCTGCAGCACACAGTGCCAGTATCTGCTGCCATCTAAAGGACATTTCATTAATCACACCATGGTGGGCTATACTGGACCAAGAAATAGGTAAGCTATCAATGGGAGCTCACTCAGCACCTGGTCCCCACTCAGGGACGGAGGGGGGATGGGGGTATAATAGAGGGACGGAGGGGGATCGGGGTGTAATAGAGGGACGGAGGGGGGATCGGGGTATAATAGAGGGACGGAGGGGGGATCGGGGTATAATAGAGGGACGGAGGGGGGATCGGGGTATAATAGAGGGACGGAGGGGGGATCGGGGTATAATAGAGGGACGGAGGGGGAATGGGGGTATAATAGAGGGATGGAGGGAGGATCGGGGTGTAATAGAGGGACGGAGGGGGGATCGGGGTATAATAGAGGGACGGAGGGGGGATCGGGGTATAATAGAGGGACGGAGGGGGGATCGGGGTATAATAGAGGGACGGAGGGGGGGATCGGGGTGTAATAGAGGGACACAGGAGGGATCGGGGTGTAATAGAGGGACGGAGGGGGGATCGGGGTATAATAGAGGGACACAGGAGGGATCGGGGTATAATAGAGGGACGGAGGGGGGATCGGGGTATAATAGAGGGACGGAGGGGGGATCGGGGTGTAATAGAGGGACGGAGGGGGATCGGGGTATAATAGAGGGACACAGGAGGGATCAGGGTGTAATAGAGGGACACAGGAGGGATCGGGGTGTAATAGAGGGACGGAGGGGGGATCGGGGTATAATAGAGGGACACAGGAGGGATCGGGGTATAATAGAGGGACGGAGGGGGGATCGGGGTATAATAGAGGGACACAGGAGGGATCGGGGTATAATAGAGGGACGGAGGGGGGATCGGGGTATAATAGAGGGACGGAGGGGGGATCGGGGTGTAATAGAGGGACGGAGGGGGGATCGGGGTGTAATAGAGGGACGGAGGGGGATCGGGGTATAATAGAGGGACGGAGGGGGGATCGGGGTATAATAGAGGGACGGAGGGGGAATGGGGGTATAATAGAGGGACGGAGGGGGGATCGGGGTATAATAGAGGGACGGAGGGGGGATCGGGGTATAATAGAGGGACGGAGGGGGGATTGGGGTATAATAGAGGGACGGAGGGGGGATCGGGGTATAATAGAGGGACGGAGGGGGGATCGGGGTATAATAGAGGGACGGAGGGGGGGATCGGGGTATAATAGAGGGACGGAGGGGGGATCGGGGTGTAATAGAGGGACGGAGGGGGGATCGGGGTGTAATAGAGGGACGGAGGGGGATCGGGGTATAATAGAGGGACGGAGGGGGGATCGGGGTATAATAGAGGGACGGAGGGGGAATGGGGGTATAATAGAGGGACGGAGGGGGGATCGGGGTATAATAGAGGGACGGAGGGGGGATCGGGGTATAATAGAGGGACGGAGGGGGGATCGGGGTATAATAGAGGGACGGAGGGGGGATCGGGGTATAATAGAGGGACGGAGGGGGGATCGGGGTATAATAGAGGGACGGAGGGGGGATCGGGGTATAATAGAGGGACGGAGGGGGGATCGGGGTATAATAGAGGGACGGAGGGGGAATGGGGGTATAATAGAGGGACGGAGGGGGGATCGGGGTATAATAGAGGGACGGAGGGGGGATCGGGGTATAATAGAGGGACGGAGGGGGGATCGGGGTGTAATAGAGGGACGGAGGGGGGGATCGGGGTATAATAGAGGGACGGAGGGAGGATCGGGGTATAATAGAGGGACGGAGGGGGGGATGGGGGTATAATAGAGGGACGGAGGGAGGATCGGGGTATAATAGAGGGACGGAGGGGGGGATGGGGGTATAATAGAGGGACGGAGGGGGGATCGGGGTATAATAGAGGGACGGAGGGAGGATCGGGGTATAATAGAGGGACGGAGGGGGGGATGGGGGTATAATAGAGGGACGGAGGGGGGATCGGGGTATAATAGAGGGACGGAGGGGGGATGGGGGTATAATAGAGGGACGGAGGGGGGATCGGGGTATAATAGAGGGACGGAGGGGGGATCGGGGTGTAATAGAGGGACGGAGGGGGGATCGGGGTATAATAGAGGGACACAGGAGGGATCGGGGTGTAATAGAGGGACGGAGGGGGGATCGGGGTATAATAGAGGGACGGAGGGGGGATGGGGGTATAATAGAGGGACGGAGGGGGGATCGGGGTATAATAGAGGGACGGAGGAGGGATCGGGGTATAATAGAGGGACGGAGGGGGGATCGGGGTATAATAGAGGGACGGAGGGGGAATGGGGGTATAATAGAGGGACGGAGGGGGGATCGGGGTATAATAGAGGGACGGAGGGGGGATCGGGGTATAATAGAGGGACGGAGGGGGGATCGGGGTATAATAGAGGGACGGAGGGGGGGATCGGGGTATAATAGAGGGACGGAGGGGGGATCGGGGTGTAATAGAGGGACGGAGGGGGGATCGGGGTGTAATAGAGGGACGGAGGGGGATCGGGGTATAATAGAGGGACGGAGGGGGGATCGGGGTATAATAGAGGGACGGAGGGGGAATGGGGGTATAATAGAGGGACGGAGGGGGGATCGGGGTATAATAGAGGGACGGAGGGGGGATCGGGGTATAATAGAGGGACGGAGGGGGGATCGGGGTATAATAGAGGGACGGAGGGGGGGATCGGGGTATAATAGAGGGACGGAGGGGGGATCGGGGTGTAATAGAGGGACGGAGGGGGGATCGGGGTGTAATAGAGGGACGGAGGGGGATCGGGGTATAATAGAGGGACGGAGGGGGGATCGGGGTATAATAGAGGGACGGAGGGGGAATGGGGGTATAATAGAGGGACGGAGGGGGGATCGGGGTATAATAGAGGGACGGAGGGGGGATCGGGGTATAATAGAGGGACGGAGGGGGGATCGGGGTATAATAGAGGGACGGAGGGGGGATCGGGGTATAATAGAGGGACGGAGGGGGGATCGGGGTATAATAGAGGGACGGAGGGGGGATCGGGGTATAATAGAGGGACGGAGGGGGGATCGGGGTATAATAGAGGGACGGAGGGGGGATCGGGGTATAATAGAGGGACGGAGGGGGGATCGGGGTATAATAGAGGGACGGAGGGGGGATCGGGGTATAATAGAGGGACGGAGGGGGGATCGGGGTATAATAGAGGGACGGAGGGGGGATCGGGGTATAATAGAGGGACGGAGGGGGGATCGGGGTGTAATAGAGGGACGGAGGGGGGGATCGGGGTATAATAGAGGGACGGAGGGAGGATCGGGGTATAATAGAGGGACGGAGGGGGGGATGGGGGTATAATAGAGGGACGGAGGGAGGATCGGGGTATAATAGAGGGACGGAGGGGGGGATGGGGGTATAATAGAGGGACGGAGGGGGGATCGGGGTATAATAGAGGGACGGAGGGAGGATCGGGGTATAATAGAGGGACGGAGGGGGGGATGGGGGTATAATAGAGGGACGGAGGGGGGATCGGGGTATAATAGAGGGACGGAGGGGGGATGGGGGTATAATAGAGGGACGGAGGGGGGATCGGGGTATAATAGAGGGACGGAGGGGGGATCGGGGTATAATAGAGGGACGGAGGGGGGATCGGGGTATAATAGAGGGACACAGGAGGGATCGGGGTGTAATAGAGGGACGGAGGGGGGATCGGGGTATAATAGAGGGACGGAGGGGGGATGGGGGTATAATAGAGGGACGGAGGGGGGATCGGGGTATAATAGAGGGACGGAGGAGGGATCGGGGTATAATAGAGGGACGGAGGGGGGATCGGGGTACAATAGAGGGACACAGGAGGGATTGGGGTGTAATAGAGGGACGGAGGGGGGATCGGGGTATAATAGAGGGACGGAGGGAGGATCGGGGTATAATAGAGGGACGGAGGGGGGATCGGGGTATAATAGAGGGACGGAGGGGGGATCAGGGTATAATAGAGGGACGGAGGGGGAATGGGGGTATAATAGAGGGACGGAGGGGGGATCGGGGTGTAATAGAGGGACGGAGGGGGGGATCGGGGTATAATAGAGGGACGGAGGGAGGATCGGGGTATAATAGAGGGACGGAGGGGGGGATGGGGGTATAATAGAGGGACGGAGGGAGGATCGGGGTATAATAGAGGGACGGAGGGGGGGATGGGGGTATAATAGAGGGACGGAGGGGGGATCGGGTTATAATAGAGGGACGGAGGGAGGATCGGGGTATAATAGAGGGACGGAGGGGGGGATGGGGGTATAATAGAGGGACGGAGGGGGGATGGGGGTATAATAGAGGGACGGAGGGGGGATCGGGGTATAATAGAGGGACGGAGGGGGGATCGGGGTATAATAGAGGGACGGAGGGGGGGATCGGGGTGTAATAGAGGGACGGAGGGGGGATCGGGGTATAATAGAGGGACGGAGGGGGGATCGGGGTATAATAGAGGGACGGAGGGGGGATCGGGGTATAATACAGGGACGGAGGGGGGATCGGGGTATAATAGAGGGACGGAGGGGGGATCGGGGTATAATAGAGGGACGGAGGGGGGATCGGGGTATAATAGAGGGACGGAGGGGGGATCGGGGTATAATAGAGGGACACAGGAGGGATCGGGGTGTAATAGAGGGACGGAGGGGGGATCGGGGTATAATAGAGGGACGGAGGGGGGATCGGGGTATAATAGAGGGACGGAGGGGGGATCGGGGTATAATAGAGGGACGGAGGGGGGATCGGGGGGTATAATAGAGGGACGGAGGGAGGATCGGGGTATAATAGAGGGACGGAGGGGGGATCGGGGTATAATAGAGGGACGGAGGGGGGATCAGGGTATAATAGAGGGACGGAGGGGGAATGGGGGTATAATAGAGGGACGGAGGGGGGATCGGGGTATAATAGAGGGACGGAGGGGGGATCGGGGTGTAATAGAGGGACGGAGGGGGGGATCGGGGTATAATAGAGGGACGGAGGGAGGATCGGGGTATAATAGAGGGACGGAGGGGGGGATGGGGGTATAATAGAGGGACGGAGGGAGGATCGGGGTATAATAGAGGGACGGAGGGGGGATCGGGGTATAATAGAGGGACGGAGGGGGGATCGGGGTATAATAGAGGGACGGAGGGGGGATCGGGGTATAATAGAGGGACGGAGGGAGGATCGGGGTATAATAGAGGGACGGAGGGGGGATCGGGGTATAATAGAGGGACGGAGGGAGGATCGGGGTATAATAGAGGGACGGAGGGGGGGATGGGGGTATAATAGAGGGACGGAGGGGGGATCGGGGTATAATAGAGGGACGGAGGGGGGATCGGGGTATAATAGAGGGACGGAGGGGGGGATCGGGGTGTAATAGAGGGACGGAGGGGGGATCGGGGTATAATAGAGGGACGGAGGGGGGATCGGGGTATAATAGAGGGACGGAGGGGGGATCGGGGTATAATAGAGGGACGGAGGGGGGGATCGGGGTGTAATAGAGGGACGGAGGGGGGATCGGGGTATAATAGAGGGACGGAGGGAGGATCGGGGTATAATAGAGGGACGGAGGGGGGATCGGGGTATAATAGAGGGACGGAGGGGGGATCGGGGTATAATAGAGGGATGGGTGGGGCAGTTGGGGGGTCCTTGTTGTAGAATAGAAGTAGAGGAGGGGATGTATATCCCAGTGAAGGACATGTGGAAGGTACGGAGATACAATGTGGACGTTTATTCAGTGTCTGGAGAGAATTATATAAATGATATGAAACAATAACACAAATTAGAAAATAATCAAATCCAATTTTTTCTGGCTCCCCTCTGTATCCATTGCTATTCCTCATCCTCCTCTCCTCCCTGCTGTAACATCATCCTTCTCCTCTCCTCCCTTCCGTAACATCGTCCTTCTCCTCTCCTCCCTTCCGTAACCTCGTCCTTCTCCTCTCCTCCCTTCCGTAACCTCGTCCTTCTCCTCTCCTCCCTTCCGTAACCTCGTTGTCAGGGCTCCCAGGTATGACCAGAGGTGTGTGACTGACGCAGGGAAACGCAGACTTCAGATATGTGATAAACAATACAATTTATTAACACTAACAGTACAAACATAAACGCAGTGCAATACTAAACATAATACGGTGCAAACAAACCAAACCAACCACCCACAGATAACAGTACATACAAGCAAGGGTCGTCAGGCAGGCCGGGTCAATATCAATTGGGCAGGTAGGTACAGGGGGAGCAAGCAGAGAATGGTCGGGGTCACAGGCCAGGTTCAGCAGGTAGCAAGCAGCGTAGTACAGAGGGTCAGACAGAGGGATGGTCAGGGTCACAAGCCAGAGATCAAAACAGGTAACAAGCAGCGTAGTACAGAGGGTCAGGCAGAGGGACAGAAACAGGATGCAGGACAGATACAGGGCCCAGGACAAACACAACACCAAGGCAGAGTCTGTGGGTCTGGCCATCCCTTAAATACACCAGTATCATCAGTTCCAGGTGTTAGCTGGCTGAAAGGTTGAGTCTCTGATTGCTGGGAGCACCCGCTGGCCAGCCCTGGTACTGCAGATCAAAAGGCAGGTGAGTCCCACCATTGCTGGCCAGTCCATTCCTAACACTCGTCCTCCTCTCCTCCCTTCCGTAACCTCGTCCTCCTCTCCTCCCTTCCGTAACCTCGTCCTTCTCCTCCCTTCCGTAACCTCGTCCTTCTCCTCTCCTCCCTTCCGTAACCTCGTCCTTCTCCTCTCCTCCCTTCCGTAACCTCGTCCTTCTCCTCTCCTCCCTTCCGTAACCTCGTCCTTCTCCTCTCCTCCCTTCCGTAACCTCGTCCTTCTCCTCTCCTCCCTTCCGTAACCTCGTCCTTCTCCTCCCTTCCGTAACCTCGTCCTCCTCTCCTCCCTTCCGTAACCTCGTCCTCCTCTCCTCCCTTCCGTAACCTCGTCCTCCTCTCCTCCCTTCCGTAACCTCATCCTCCCTTCTGTAACCTCGTCCTTCTCCTCTCCTCCCTTCTGTTACCTCGTCCTCCTCTCCTCCATTCTGTAACCTCGTCCTCCTCTCCTCCATTCTGTAACCTCGTCCTCCTCTCCTCCCTTCTGTAACCTCGTCCTCCTCTCCTCCCTTCTGTAACCTCGTCCTCCTCTCCTCCATTCTGTAACCTCGTCCTCCTCTCCTCCATTCTGTAACCTCGTCCTCCTCTCCTCCATTCTGTAACCTCGTCCTTCTCCTCTCCTCCATTCTGTAACCTCGTCCTTCTCTCCTCCCTTCTGTAACCTCGTCCTCCTCTCCTCCCTTCTGTAACCTCGTCCTCCCTTCTGTAACCTCGTCCTCCCTTCTGTAACCTCGTCCTTCTCCTCTCCTCCCTTCTGTTACCTCGTCCTCCTCTCCTCCCTTCTGTAACCTCGTCCTCCTCTCCTCCCTTCTGTAACCTCGTCCTCCTCTCCTCCATTCTGTAACCTCGTCCTCCTCTCCTCCATTCTGTAACCTCGTCCTTCTCCTCTCCTCCATTCTGTAACCTCGTCCTTCTCCTCTCCTCCATTCTGTAACCTCGTCCTTCTCCTCTCCTCCCTTCTGTAACCTCGTCCTTCTCCTCTCCTCCCTTCTGTAACCTCGTCCTTCTCCTCTCCTCCCTTCTGTAACCTCGTCCTTCTCCTCTCCTCCCTTCTGTAACCTCGTCCTCCTCTCCTCCCTTCTGTAACCTCGTCCTCCTCTCCTCCCTTCTGTAACCTCGTCCTCCTCTCCTCCCTTCTGTAACCTCGTCCTTCTCCTCTCCTCCCTTCTGTAACCTCGTCCTCCTCTCCTCCATTCTGTAACCTCGTCCTTCTCCTCTCCTCCATTCTGTAACCTCGTCCTTCTCCTCTCCTCCCTTCTGTAACCTCGTCCTCCTCTCCTCCCTTCTGTAACCTCGTCCTTCTCCTCTCCTCCATTCTGTAACCTCGTCCTTCTCCTCTCCTCCCTTCTGTAACCT
The DNA here is from genome assembly GCF_062004578.1 of Staurois parvus. Lineage (NCBI taxonomy): Eukaryota > Metazoa > Chordata > Amphibia > Anura > Ranidae > Staurois > Staurois parvus. Next base: position 16,534 of record NW_028321511.1, read on the forward strand.
CGTCCTCCTCTCCTCCCTTCTGTAACCTCGTCCTTCTCCTCTCCTCCCTTCTGTAACCTCGTCCTTCTCCTCTCCTCCCTTCTGTTACCTCGTCCTCCTCTCCTCCATTCTGTAACCTCGTCCTTCTCCTCTCCTCCCTTCTGTAACATCGTCCTCCTCTCCTCCCTTCTGTAACCTCATCCTCCCTTCTGTAACCTCATCCTCCCTTCTGTAACCTCATCCTCCCTTCTGTAACCTCATCCTCCTCTCCTCCATTCTGTAACCTCGTCCTCCTCTCCTCCATTCTGTAACCTCGTCCTCCTCTCCTCCCTTCCGTAACCTCGTCCTTCTCCTCTCCTCCCTTCCGTAACCTCGTCCTTCTCCTCCCTTCCGTAACCTCGTCCTCCTCTCCTCCCTTCCGTAACCTCATCCTCCCTTCTGTAACCTCGTCCTTCTCCTCTCCTCCCTTCTGTTACCTCGTCCTCCTCTCCTCCATTCTGTAACCTCGTCCTCCTCTCCTCCATTCTGTAACCTCGTCCTCCTCTCCTCCCTTCTGTAACCTCGTCCTCCTCTCCTCCCTTCTGTAACCTCGTCCTCCTCTCCTCCCTTCTGTAACCTCGTCCTCCTCTCCTCCATTCTGTAACCTCGTCCTCCTCTCCTCCATTCTGTAACCTCGTCCTCCTCTCCTCCATTCTGTAACCTCGTCCTCCTCTCCTCCATTCTGTAACCTCGTCCTTCTCCTCTCCTCCCTTCTGTAACCTCGTCCTTCTCCTCTCCTCCCTTCTGTAACCTCGTCCTCCTCTCCTCCCTTCTGTAACCTCGTCCTCCTCTCCTCCCTTCTGTAACCTCGTCCTCCTCTCCTCCCTTCTGTAACCTCGTCCTCCCTTCTGTAACCTCGTCCTTCTCCTCTCCTCCCTTCTGTTACCTCGTCCTCCTCTCCTCCATTCTGTAACCTCGTCCTCCTCTCCTCCATTCTGTAACCTCGTCCTCCTCTCCTCCCTTCTGTAACCTCGTCCTCCTCTCCTTCCTTCTGTAACCTCGTCCTCCTCTCCTCCATTCTGTAACCTCGTCCTCCTCTCCTCCATTCTGTAACCTCGTCCTTCTCCTCTCCTCCATTCTGTAACCTCGTCCTTCTCCTCTCCTCCATTCTGTAACCTCGTCCTTCTCCTCTCCTCTCCTCCCTTCTGTAACCTCGTCCTTCTCCTCTCCTCCCTTCTGTAACCTCGTCCTTCTCCTCTCCTCCCTTCCGTAACCTCGTCCTTCTCCTCTCCTCCCTTCCGTAACCTCGTCCTTCTCCTCTCCTCCCTTCCGTAACCTCGTCCTTCTCCTCTCCTCCCTTCTGTAACCTCGTCCTTCTCCTCTCCTCCCTTCTGTAACCTCGTCCTCCTCTCCTCCCTTCTGTAACCTCGTCCTCCTCTCCTCCCTTCTGTAACCTCGTCCTTCTCCTCTCCTCCCTTCTGTAACCTCGTCCTCCTCTCCTCCATTCTGTAACCTCGTCCTTCTCCTCTCCTCCATTCTGTAACCTCGTCCTTCTCCTCTCCTCCCTTCTGTAACCTCGTCCTCCTCTCCTCCCTTCTGTAACCTCGTCCTTCTCCTCTCCTCCATTCTGTAACCTCGTCCTTCTCCTCTCCTCCCTTCTGTAACCTCGTCCTTCTCCTCTCCTCCCTTCTGTTACCTCGTCCTCCTCTCCTCCATTCTGTAACCTCGTCCTTCTCCTCTCCTCCCTTCTGTAACCTCGTCCTCCTCTCCTCCCTTCTGTAACCTCATCCTCCCTTCTGTAACCTCATCCTCCCTTCTGTAACCTCATCCTCCTCTCCTCCATTCTGTAACCTCGTCCTCCTCTCCTCCATTCTGTAACCTCGTCCTCCTCTCCTCCATTCTGTAACCTCGTCCTCCTCTCCTCCCTTCTGTAACCTCGTCCTCCTCTCCTCCATTCTGTAACCTCGTCCTCCTCTCCTCCATTCCGTAACCTCGTCCTCCTCTCCTCCCTTCCGTAACCTCGTCCTCCTCTCCTCCATTCCGTAACCTCGTCCTCCTCTCCTCCATTCCGTAACCTCGTCCTCCTCTCCTCCATTCCGTAACCTCGTCCTCCTCTCCTCCATTCCGTAACCTCGTCCTCCTCTCCTCCATTCCGTAACCTCGTCCTCCTCTCCTCCATTCCGTAACCTCGTCCTCCTCTCCTCCATTCCGTAACCTCGTCCTCCTCTCCTCCATTCCGTAACCTCGTCCTCCTCTCCTCCCTTCCGTAACCTCGTCCTCCTCTCCTCCCTTCCGTAACCTCGTCCTCCTCTCCTCCATTCCGTAACCTCGTCGTCCTCTCCTCCATTCCGTAACCTCGTCCTCCTCTCCTCCATTCCGTAACCTCGTCCTCCTCTCCTCCATTCCGTAACCTCGTCCTCCTCTCCTCCCTTCCGTAACCTCGTCCTCCTCTCCTCCATTCCGTAACCTCGTCCTCCTCTCCTCCATTCCGTAACCTCGTCCTCCTCTCCTCCATTCCGTAACCTCGTCCTCCTCTCCTCCATTCCGTAACCTCGTCCTCCTCTCCTCCATTCCGTAACCTCGTCCTCCTCTCCTCCATTCCGTAACCTCGTCCTCCTCTCCTCCATTCCGTAACCTCGTCCTCCTCTCCTTCCTTCTGTAACCTCGTCCTCCTCTCCTCCATTCTGTAACCTCGTCCTCCTCTCCTCCATTCCGTAACCTCGTCCTCCTCTCCTCCATTCCGTAACCTCGTCCTCCTCTCCTCCATTCCATAACCTCGTCCTCCTCTCCTCCATTCCGTAACCTCGTCCTCCTCTCCTCCATTCTGTAACCTCGTCCCTTTTCCTCTATAATGTACTGTACACTCTTCTCCTTTACACTGCCTTGTCAGCCCTCCTGTTTTGTGACCCCCTCCCTCCTGTGTTGTGACCCCCTCCCTCCTGTTTTGTGACCCCCTCCCTCCTGTTTTGTGACCCCCTCCCTCCTGTTTTATGACCCCCTCCCTCCTGTTTTATGACCCCCTCTGGTTGATGAGGAGATGGAGAGATGAGGACAGCTGAGCTTGGACCGATTCTATTGAGGGGAAGGTGCAGTCACAGGGGAGAGGACGGGTCTTGCAGGGTTTGGGGTGCAGCGGAGAAGGTTCTAGGACCTCTCTGGACCTTCTTTAGAACCATGGTCTTCTGTTCTCCATTGACACACCGGATTGTCCGTCAGTGGCAGGCAGGGACAGAACTTCATCTGAGTGATGGGAAGACTCGGAGGTGGTCCGGCACCGTTGTGGGGTCACTGTCACCCTCATTCCTGTCCATTTATCTGTCATCGGGTTGTGTGACTCCAGAATCCAATCTCAGTCCCAGTGGGCGTGTTCAGTACTGACCCATGATCAGGACTACTTGTCAGGGGAGCTCTCCTCCGCAGAACTCTCCGGAACACAGACAGGAGAGGAAATGTCTGGAACTTCCATAAATGCCTTCAACACCAGTTCTGAAAGTTCAAGAGCACCGGTCACCACCACACAGCATCCCATCACACCCTCCACCACCACACCGCATCCCATCACGCCCTCCACCACCACACCGCATCCCATCACACCCTCCACCACCACACCGCATCCCATCACACCCTCCACCACCACACCGCATCCCATCACACCCTCCACCACCACACCGCATCCCATCACACCCTCCACCACCACATTTCTGTGACATCATAACTACAACACCCACTACTGGCTGAGAGAGATCACGTGACATTGTAAAGTGACAGCTTCCCCTACACTGGCTGAGAGGGATCACGTGACATTGTAAAGTGACAGCTTCCCCTACACTGGCTGAGAGGGATCACGTGACATTGTAAAGTGACAGCTTCCCCTACACTGGCTGAGAGGGATCACGTGACATTGTACAGTGACAGCTTCCACTACACTGGCTGAGAGGGATCACGTGACATTGTAAAGTGACAGCTTCCACTACACTGGCTGAGAGGGATCACGTGACATTGTAAAGTGACAGCTTCCACTACACTGGCTGAGAGGGATCACGTGACATTGTACAGTGACAGCTTCCACTACACTGGCTGAGAGGGATCACGTGACATTGTACAGTGACAGCTTCCACTACACTGGCTGAGAGGGATCACGTGACATTGTACAGTGACAGCTTCCCCTACACTGGCTGAGAGGGATCACGTGACATTGTAAAGTGACAGCTTCCCCTACACTGGCTGAGAGGGATCACGTGACGTTGTACAGTGACAGCTTCCACTACACTGGCTGAGAGGGATCACGTGACATTGTAAAGTGACAGCTTCCCCTACACTGGCTGAGAGGGATCACGTGACGTTGTACAGTGACAGCTTCCACTACACTGGCTGAGAGGGATCACGTGACATTGTAAAGTGACAGCTTCCACTACACTGGCTGAGAGGGATCACGTTGTGATGGATTTGGTAAAATGCCTATTTCGTTTCCTATTGAATATATATATACGCTATTTCTATAAGTTATATAAATATTTACTTTTATACTTTAATACATATGTTGTGTGAATATTTTCTGCCTGCTGGGCTTTGTGGTACTTTAAGAAATCCTTGCTTAAGAAATATTTGCTCACAGGAACAGACCCCCTCCCATCGTGTGATTTGGAAGACAAAAGAATGTTTTTCTCTTTTTAAGATAAGACTGAAGAAGATCACACCTATACCATGACGGAGATTGTTTTCCTGTAAAGTGACCAATCAAAGACTAATATAATGCTGATGCTGTTATCACGTGATGTTCCCATCATTTTTTATATATAAGCTCACGGTTTCATTTCAATAAATTAGAGAGAAGTTTTCACAGACCAAAGGTGTCAGTGTGAGTTTCTTTATGTGCGCACATTCCACAAGCTGGCCAGCGTCATAAATTTTGGACAGGAACAGATAAGCACTGGATGATTAAGTCCATGACTAAAACAACGTGACATTGTAAAGTGACAGCTTCCCCTACACTGGCTGAGAGGGATCACGTGACATTGTAAAGTGACAGCTTCCACTACACTGGCTGAGAGGGATCACGTGACATTGTAAAGTGACAGCTTCCCCTACGCTGGCTGAGAGGGATCACGTGACATTGTACAGTGACAGCTTCCCCTACGCTGGCTGAGAGGGATCACGTGACATTGTACAGTGACAGCTTCCCCTACACTGGCTGAGAGGGATCACGTGACATTGTAAAGTGACAGCTTCCACTACACTGGCTGAGAGGGATCACGTGACATTGTAAAGTGACAGCTTCCCCTACGCTGGCTGAGAGGGATCACGTGACATTGTACAGTGACAGCTTCCCCTACGCTGGCTGAGAGGGATCACGTGACATTGTACAGTGACAGCTTCCCCTACACTGGCTGAGAGGGATCACGTGACATTGTAAAGTGACAGCTTCCACTACACTGGCTGAGAGGGATCACGTGACATTGTACAGTGACAGCTTCCCCTACACTGGCTGAGAGGGATCACGTGACATTGTAAAGTGACAGCTTCCCCTACACTGGCTGAGAGAGATCACGTGACATTGTAAAGTGACAGCTTCCACTACACTGGCTGAGAGGGATCACATGACATAACAGTACCAGCAATGGCTCTGAGTGATCATGTGACACAAGAGGGAGGTGCACTGTCTATAGTACACAGTGAAGAGAACCTGTCACGTACAATTTAGAAGTCTCTGAACTTGACAGAAGCATGAAACCAGTTTGATGTGTGCAGTGACAATGAAAGCTCCCATGTAGTGCTGTCCCAGCCGACCTCCCTGCCGTCCGGTTCAGTGATGTCACCAGGCTGAGACAATCTGCACATAAAAGGTTCTCTATGTTCTGTAACAAACTGACCTGAGACTTCTGTGTCCGCAGTGTCCAACGTTGGGGGGTCGTACAATCGGAGGTGACACAGGGCGGTGCTTTGCTGCTCCTCCTCCCCCGCCATGTGCTCTGCAGAAGGACATAAGTAAGGTGACTGATATCCTCCATCGTTCCCAATATACATTCCGTGTATTCTCCTCATTTCCCCAATTCTGATACCCCAGAGCAGGGCTGAAGGGGAAGCAGACACGCAATGAGGGCTTCCTTCATATGTGGAGATAGTAGAGGCAGGATATCTCACCAGACACAGACTGGCTGCACTATATACACCTTCATTGTCAGCCACTCAACAATAAATAGCTGCAATTATAATCAGTAAATATACTCAGACACAAACGTTATCAGAAAAAAAACACAAAACAAAAAAATCCCCCCCCCCCAAAAAAAAAAAAATCCCCCCACCACCCCAAAAAAAAAAAATAAACTGGGCAGACTTGGAGCACTGGGTCTTTTCTGCTGTCACTTTTCTATGTTTCTAATGAATTGTGGGTTTTTGTCCCTGGATAAGTGACGGGACGAGGTCCAAGACAAAAGGGTCGGAGTGCCTCCCTCTACCAAGACTAGGTGTGCCCAAGGCAGCTGCCTCTTCTGCCTCCCCCTCGGCCCAGCCCTGGTCTGGATATCTGTGTACACAGCCCCGGAGGAGATCTGTGCACCAGGTACAGGAGGGGAATCTTCTGTATTACCGGTGTGAACAGGTGAGTTGTTGGCCTGCGGGCGTGGAACGTCATAGATGTCAGAATCAGAACTGTGACTGCTGCCCTCACCTGAAACACACAGAAACAGATGATCCAGAGGGGTCTTTACCGTGCCCCTCCCCCAGCCCACACACATACAGATGTCTGGTAAAACACATCCATAACCTTCCTCTTACCAGTGTGGGGCGGCTGCGCAGAGCAGAATTGTGGAAGGACATTTGCAGCATCAGGACCACCATCATCATCACTCCCTGCAGAGAGAGGAGAGCAGGTCTGTCTACAGATCACACACTGCACAGGACCAATGTGGGGCTTCCCAAGGAAGGACCAATGTGGGGCTTCCCAAGGAGGGACCAATGTGAGGCTTCCCAAGGAAGGACCAATGTGAGGCTTCCCAAGGAAGGACCAATGTGAGGCTTCCCAAGGAAGGACCAATGTGGGGCTTCCCAAGGAAGGACCAATGTGAGGCTTCCCAAGGAAGGACCAATGTGAGGCTTCCCAAGGAAGGACCAATGTGGGGCTTCCCAAGGAAGGACCAATGTGGGGCTTCCCAAGGAAGGACCAATGTGAGGCTTCCCAAGGAAGGACCAATGCGGGGCTTCCCAAGGAAGGACCAATGCAAGGCTTCCCAAGGAAGGACCAATGCGAGGCTTCCCAAGGAAGGACCAATGTGAGGCTTCCCAAGGAAGGACCAATGTGGGGCTTCCCAAGGAAGGACCAATGTGGGGCTTCCCAAGGAAGGACCAATGTGGGGCTTCCCAAGGAACGACCAATGTGGGGCTTCCCAAGGAACGACCAATGTGGGGCTTCCCAAGGAAGGACCAATGTGAGGCTTCCCAAGGAACGACCAATGCAAGGCTTCCCAAGGAACGACCAATGTGGGGCTTCCCACATTTACATTTCACTTTTGTTTCATTTGATAATTGAAGAATTTCATTTTGCCATATTCGCTATGATGAACAGATTCATTTTTGGCATGTGTTTTATATACTCATTTGTATCAGAAGGATTCAATATTCTGAATCTGATCCGAATTCACTGTGAAGAATAGCTGGTTGTTATGGAGGGGGTGGCCGCCGCGTCCTTAACAACCACAACTCATCTGGTGTCAGGGAATTCCCTGCTGACAGCAGAATGTAAACAAGCAATGCTGGCTTAAAAAAACAAACAAAAAAAAACCCCACAAAACAAAAAACAGACCCTCTAGTTCTGGAAGGGTAACACCATGGAAAAATAAAAAAGAAAAAGAAAAGTGGCATGCGGTCCCCCAAGATCCATACCAGACTCTTAGCCAAGCATGCAGCCCAGGCTAGGTAAGGGGGCAGGACAAACGAGCGTTATTCCCCTCCCCCCGCCCCCAATATGGCCGTCAGTCGCGTGTAGGCCTTTATTTTTTTTTTCCAAGTCATCAGCTGTTGTTCATTGTGATTGACACTGGAACTTCGGAGAACATTGTTTTTGTTTTTTCTTTAATAAAGGACTTGTCAAAAACAGACTACTGTTGTTATTTATTTTCATACTTTTTTTTTTGGTGGAGGGGGGCTGGGATCTGGGGGCCCTTCTGTTAAAGGGGGATTCTAGATTCCAAGAAGCCCCTGCTGCAAACCCTGACAACCACCCCCCAGGGTTGTGGTAAGAGGCCCTTATCTCCACACCCCTCCCCCCAATGTTGGGGGCATGTGGCCTGGCATGGTTGGGGGGGTGTGACATCCATACTAATATATTAGTTAGTGAATGTCTGAAGTGTAAAGAATATGAGGAGGTGAGGTGAGGAGAGACAGATCTGGGTGTCATCAGCATAGAGATGGGAGGTTATCTACTGGCCCAGGAGGAGGTGTAGAGGGAGAATAAAAGGTGTCCAAGGAAAGAGCCTTGGTGGCCCCCATGGACAGAGGAAGAGAGGAAGAGGTCTACTTGTGGGTAACAACACTGATGGAGCTCAGAGATAGGTGGGAAGAGAACAGGGCAGAGGAGAGTCTAGGAGGACAAGAGAATGGAGTTTTCTTGGAAGAGAAGTAGATGGCCAACTGCATCAGAGCTACAGAAAGGTCTAATAGTATTGGAGTAGTGAGTGGTGGCCAGAATCTACAAATCTGTCCATGAAACAGAAAGCAGGCAACGTGCAAAATGTAAATGTTACAGTACCTTGGGATAGAGCTCACAAACCAAGAAGATGGCGGCAGTCGTGATCGGCGAGTGTGTAGACAGCAGTGCTAGGTGTCATGAGGGGGGTCTGCTTACCAGCCGGCTGTACTGCTCCTGGAGGCTGTTCAGAGAAGTCCTCCTTCAGACTGTTGTCTTCAATGACCACCTCTGGCTGACCTTCCTCCTTCAGACTGTTGTCTTCAATGACCACCTCTGGCTGACCTTCCTCCTTCAGACTGTTGTCTTCAATGGCCACCACTGGCTGCCCATCTGCGGAGGAGCAGCTGACCTTCTGGATCAGCTCAGGGATGTCATACCTACAATGAGGCCTCCCTGGTCAATGCTGGGTCCAGCACAGACTGTCAGAATCAGAATTGATATCATTATAAATTTTGTGTCTGTGATCTAAATTGTCCTCCACTTTACATAAATATGGCACTTCTTGTTCTCAGACATGGGCTATGGAGGGGTCAGGATCAATATGCAAACATCATTTACCTAGTTAATGTGATCCTGATCCCGGGAGATGCACACTAGAGTGATCCTGTGCCCGGATGATGCACACTAAAGTGATCCTGTGCCCGGATGATGCACACTAAAGTGATCCTGATCCAGGGTGATGCACACTAAAGTGATCCTGTGCCCGGATGATGCACACTAAAGTGATCCTGTGCCCGGGTGATGCACACTAAAGTGATTCTGATCCCGGGTGATGCACACTAAAGTGATCCTGTGCCCGGGTGATGCACACTAAAGTGATCCTGTGCCCGGGTGATGCACACTAAAGTGATCCTGTGCCCGGATGATGCACACTAAAGTGATCCTGTGCCCAGGTGATGCACACTAAAGTGATTCTGATCCCGGGTGATGCACACTAAAGTGATCCTGTGCCCGGATGATGCACACTAAAGTGATCCTGTGCCCGGATGATGCACACTAAAGTGATCCTGTGCCCGGATGATGCACACTAAAGTGATCCTGTGCCCGGATGATGCACACTAAAGTGATCCTGTGCCCGGATGATGCACACTAAAGTGATCCTGTGCCCGGGTGATGCACACTAAAGTGATCCTGTGCCTGGATGATGCACACTAAAGTTATCCTGTGCCCGGGTGATACACACTAAAGTTATCCTGTGCCCGGGTGATGCACACTAAAGTGATCCTGTGCCCGGATGATGCACACTAAAGTGATCCTGTGCCCGGGTGATGCACACTAAAGTGATCCTGTGCCCGGATGATGCACACTAAAAGTGATTCTGATCCCGGATGATGCACACTAAAGTGATCCTGTGCCCGGATGATGCACACTAAAGTGATCCTGATCCCGGGTGATGCACACTAAAGTGATCCTGTGCCCGGATGATGCACACTAAAGTGATCCTGATCCCGGATGATGCACACTAAAGTTATCCTGTGCCCGGATGATGCACACTAAAGTGATCCTGTGCCCGGGTGATGCACACTAAAGTGATCCTGATCCCAGGTGATGCACACTAAAGTGATTCTGATCCCGGGTGATGCACACTAAAGTAATCCTGTGCCCGGATGATGCACACTAAAGTGATTCTGATCCCGGATGATGCACACTAAAGTGATTCTGATCTCGGATGATGCACACTAAAGTGATTCTAATCACGGATGATGCACATTCAAGTGATTCTGATCCCGGATGATGCACACTAAAGTGATCCTGTGCCCGGATGATGCACACTAAAGTGATCCTGTGCCCGGATGATGCACACTAAAGTGATCCTGTGCCCGGATGATGCACACTAAAGTGATCCTGTGCCCGGATGATGCACACTAAAGTGATTCTGATCCCGGATGATGCACACTAAAGTGATTCTGATCTCGGATGATGCACACTAAAGTGATTCTGATCCCGGATGATGCACACTAAAGTGATTCTGATCCCGGATGATGCACACTAAAGTGATTCTGATCCCGGATGATGCACACTAAAGTGATCCTGTGCCCGGATGATGCACACTAAAGTGATTCTGATCCCGGATGATGCACACTAAAGTGATCCTGTGCCCGGATGATGCACACTAAAGTGATCTTGTGCCCCCACACCTGAATCCCAATTTTCATAACATGTTGTCCACCATGTACTTGTGGGTGTGGCCAAAACATGGGTGTGGTCAATAAAAAGGGGGTTGTCTCACCAACCTTTTCCCTATGCATTGCTATGGTACAATAAAGTGCCTGGGGCACACAAGAGATTGGTGGAGTAAAACAATCCTCATAGCTGGTGGTGGTGTCAGTGGCAGCAATGATAACCTTCAGCACCGGTATCAGTGCCAGCAATAGTCTCAGTGGCTGGTGGCCAGTGAACCAATAAGGAGAGAGTGGGAGGCGGGGACGAGCTGTGCTATGTGTGTAAATGGACAATGTCCAGTCACACCACCGGCTCAGAAGTAAGCCTGACCCCATGGCAAGACGGGAGGAGCCAGGAACACTGGTGGGCGGAGACCCCCCCACCAAAAAAAAAAAAGAAGATTGAGGTTGCTGTGTGCAAAACCATTACCCAGAGCAGGTGAGTGTGACGTTCCTTATCCCCTCTTCTATATGACAACCTTTAGAATGACTTTTACCCGTCCACAGTGCAAACCAGCAGGAAGCAGGGAAATGTACAGGAGCCCAATGATCCGTGTATTCGGGGAAGATCCCGATGTTCAGCTTCATGGTTTGACAGATGAAGAGGTCATGGATGCAATTGTGCAGAAATGATTTCTGGGATTTGGCAGATTTTATCAGCTAGACATCATCTGCTCACAACTGTATATAAAGAGACAGGTGTCATGTGTGTCCTGTGTGCCACCTGTGTATCACCTGTGTCCTGTGTGCCACCTGTGTCCTGTGTATCACCTGTGTCCTGTGTGCCACCTGTGTATCACCTGTGTTCTGTGTGCCACCTGTGTATCACCTGTGTCCTGTGTGCCACCTGTGTGTCACCTGTGTCCTGTGTGCCACCTGTGTATCACCTGTGTTCTGTGTGCCACCTGTGTGCCACCTGTGTCCTGTGTGCCACCTGTGTGTCACCTGTGTCCTGTGTGCCACCTGTGTATCACCTGTGTTCTGTGTGTCACCTGTGTATCACCTGTGTCCTGTGTGCCACCTGTGTCCTGTGTGCCACCTGTGTGTCACCTGTGTCCTGTGTGCCACCTGTGTGCCACCTGTGTTCTGTGTGTCACCTGTGTCTTGTGTACCACCTGTGTCCTGTGTGCCACCTGTGTATCACCTGTGTCCTGTGTGCCACCTGTGTCCTGTGTGCCACCTGTGTGCCACCTGTGTCCTGTGTGCCACCTGTGTGTCTCCTGTGTCCTGTGTGCCACCTGTGTATCACCTGTGTGCCACCTGTGTCCTGTGTGCCACCTGTGTCCTGTGTGCCACCTGTGTGTCACCTGTGTGCCACCTGTGTATCACCTGTGTGCCACCTGTGTATCACCTGTGTTCTGTGTATCACCTGTGTCCTGTGTGCCACCTGTGTCCTGTGTACCACCTGTGTATCACCTGTGTCCTGTGTGCCACCTGTGTATCACATGTGTCCTGTGTATCACCTGTGTCCTGTGTGCCACCTGTGTCCTGTGTGCCACCTGTGTCCTGTGTGCCACCTGTGTCCTGTGTATCACCTGTGTCCTGTGTGCCACCTGTGTCCTGTGTGCCACCTGTGTGCCACCTGTGTCCTGTGTGCCACCTGTGTCCTGTGTGCCACCTGTGTATCACCTGTGTCCCACCTGTGTATCACCTGTGTCCCACCTATGTCATGTGTGCCACCTGTGTATCACCTGTGTCCTGTGTGCCACCTGAGTACCACCTGTGTATCACCTGTGTCCTGTGTGCCACCTGTGTATCACCTGTGTCCTGTGTGCCACCTGTGTATCACCTGTGTCCTGTGTGCCACCTGTGTATCACCTGTGTCCTGTGTGCAACCTGTGTCCTGTGTGCCACCTGTGTATCACCTGTGTTCTGTGTGCCACCTGTGTATCACCTGTGTCCTGTGTGCCACCTGTGTGTCACCTGTGTCCTGTGTGCCACCTGTGTATCACCTGTGTTCTGTGTGCCACCTGTGTGCCACCTGTGTCCTGTGTGCCACCTGTGTGTCACCTGTGTCCTGTGTGCCACCTGTGTATCACCTGTGTTCTGTGTGTCACCTGTGTATCACCTGTGTCCTGTGTGCCACCTGTGTCCTGTGTGCCACCTGTGTGTCACCTGTGTCCTGTGTGCCACCTGTGTGCCACCTGTGTTCTGTGTGTCACCTGTGTCTTGTGTACCACCTGTGTCCTGTGTGCCACCTGTGTATCACCTGTGTCCTGTGTGCCACCTGTGTCCTGTGTGCCACCTGTGTGCCACCTGTGTCCTGTGTGCCACCTGTGTGTCTCCTGTGTCCTGTGTGCCACCTGTGTATCACCTGTGTGCCACCTGTGTCCTGTGTGCCACCTGTGTCCTGTGTGCCACCTGTGTGTCACCTGTGTGCCACCTGTGTATCACCTGTGTGCCACCTGTGTATCACCTGTGTTCTGTGTATCACCTGTGTCCTGTGTGCCACCTGTGTCCTGTGTACCACCTGTGTATCACCTGTGTCCTGTGTGCCACCTGTGTATCACATGTGTCCTGTGTATCACCTGTGTCCTGTGTGCCACCTGTGTCCTGTGTGCCACCTGTGTCCTGTGTGCCACCTGTGTCCTGTGTATCACCTGTGTCCTGTGTGCCACCTGTGTCCTGTGTGCCACCTGTGTGCCACCTGTGTCCTGTGTGCCACCTGTGTCCTGTGTGCCACCTGTGTATCACCTGTGTCCCACCTGTGTATCACCTGTGTCCCACCTATGTCATGTGTGCCACCTGTGTATCACCTGTGTCCTGTGTGCCACCTGAGTACCACCTGTGTATCACCTGTGTCCTGTGTGCCACCTGTGTATCACCTGTGTCCTGTGTGCCACCTGTGTATCACCTGTGTCCTGTGTGCCACCTGTGTATCACCTGTGTCCTGTGTGCAACCTGTGTCCTGTGTGCCACCTGTGTATCACCTGTGTGCCACCTGTGTCCTGTGTGCCACCTGTGTATCACCTGTGTCCTGTGTATCACCTGTGTATCACCTGTGTCCTGTGTGCAACCTGTGTCCTGTGTGCCACCTGTGTATCACCTGTGTGCCACCTGTGTCCTGTGTGCCACCTGTGTATCACCTGTGTCCTGTGTATCACCTGTGTCCTGTGTGCCACCTGTGTATCACCTGTGTCCTGTGTATCACCTGTGTCCTGTGTATCACCTGTGTATCACCTGTGTCCTGTGTATCACCTGTGTATCACCTGTGTCCTACCTGTGTCCCATGTACATCCTGTGTGTTATCTGTGTCACCTGTGCCCAGTGTTCTCTGTACCGCACACAGGACTATGTCAGAGCTATACAGACTGATGGTAATCTATAACTGACAAAGAATGGGGTACCAGGTACAGGAGGACTTGTACCGGCCGGGTCCTGGCAGCTGCATGGACTTCCACAGGAGTTTTATCCACACGTCCCGCAGATCCGCAGACTCAGCGCTCTGTAAAGATATAGAGACCTGTATATTAATCTGCTGCTGGAGTCCATCCATGACAGACAACATGGTGTGTCCCCGGCTCCCAGGGGCTCCTCGGATGGTATCTGGGGGCCAAACATAATGGTGATGAGCTGCTGAACCTCCACTGTGTACACAGCTCCACTCATCTCCTTCATGGTGGTGTACACGTCAGAGGGCAGGCTGTATATACTGTATATGGGGTAGAAGGACACAAATACTCACACAAAGTCTGCTGCCTCACTGCCAATTTGCAGTTCATCTGATCCCTCTTCATACATTCTGCAGTATACGGAAAGTCGCTCTTTGCTGTGAAAATCAACTCATTCCTGGAAAAAACATTTGCGCTGCATTTCAGCCACAAAAGGACCAGCTGACACCATGTCGGTGATTATCTCGGTAACACGGGTGTCAGTGTTGATGAGGACAAGGCTGGAGATCGCTCTGTCATGCTGATTGAGATAGAAGAACAGACTGAGAGCTTTATAAGGAGGGTGGTGCTTGAAATCATTGTTCTTCCTCTGTTAACCATGGCTACCTCCAAGGAAACACACAGAGTCATCATTGCTTTGCACAAAAAGAGATTCCCAGACCAGGTTATTGCTGCTACTAAGATTGCACCTAAATCCACCATTTGTTGGATCATCAAGAAGTCCAGCAAGTGCCAGGACCGTCTCCTAAAGTGGATCCAGCTGCGGGATCGGGGCACCACCAGTGCAGAGCTTGCTCAGGAATGGCAGCAGGCAGGTGTGATGCATCAGCACACACCGGGAGAAGAAGACGTTTGGAGGATGGTCTGGTATCAAGAAGGGCAGCAAAGAAGCCACTTCTGTGCAGGGAAAACATCCGGGACAGACTGATATTCTGCAAAAGGTCCAGGGATTGGACTGATGTGGATGGGGGGGTGGTGGGGGGTTGGGTAATTTTCTGTGATGAATCCCCTTTCCAATTGTTTGGGACATCCAGAAAAAAACAGAGAGGAAAAGGTGAGCGACACCATCAGTCCTGTGTCACCATCAGTCCTGTGTCACCATCAGTCCTGTGTCATGCCAACAGTGAAGCCTCCTGAGACCATTCATATGTGGGGTCACTTCTCACCCAAGGCAGTGAGCGCACTCACGATTCTCCCCGAGAACACCGCCATGAATGAATGGTCATCCGAGAGCAACTTCTCCCAACCATCCAAGGACCGTTTGGTGAGGAACATCGCCTTCTCCACCATGATTGAGCCCCTTTGCAGAAGGGAAAAGTCATAACTAAGTGTCTTAGGGAACAAAACATGGAGATTTTGTGTCCATGGCCAGGAAACTCCCCAGATCTTCATCCCATTGAGAACTTGTGGTCAATCCTCAAGAGGTGGGAGAACAAAAACCCCAACAAATTCTGACCAACTCCAAGCCTTGATGATGGAAGAATGGGCGGCCATCAGTCAGGATGTGGCCCAGAAGTCGATGGCCAGCATGCCAGGAGGAATGGCTGAGGTCGGGGACAAGACGGGTCAACACTGCAAATATGGACTCTGCACAATCTTCATGTCATTGTCAGTGAAAGCCTCGGACACGTATGGAATGTTCATCATTCTACTTCATATATACCTTCATGTATACCAGAGGAACATCTGACACACAGGCAGAAAACACGGAAGCAGCAGACTTTGTGACCGTTCATATTTGTCTCATTCTCCAGACTTCTGTCCAGGGCTGTACCCCCCTCTGCGGTCCCTGTATATGAGAACACAGAGTACCCCCCTCTGCGGTCCCTGTATATGAGAACACAGAGTACCCCCCTCTGCGGTCCCCGTATATGAGAACACAGTGTACCCCCCTCTGCGGTCCCCGTATATGAGAACACAGTGTACCCCCCTCTGCGGTCCCTGTATATGAGAACACAGTGTACCCCCCTCTGCGGTCCCTGTATATGAGAACACAGCGTACCCCCCTCTGCGGTCCCCGTATATGAGAACACAGTGTACCCCCCTCTGCGGTCCCCGTATATGAGAACACAGTGTACCCCCCTCTGCGGTCCCCGTATATGAGAACACAGAGTACCCCCCTCTGCGGTCCCCGTATATGAGAACACAGTGTACCCCCCTCTGCGGTCCCCGTATATGAGAACACAGAGTACCCCCCTCTGCGGTCCCCGTATATGAGAACACAGAGTACCCCCCTCTGCGGTCCCCGTATATGAGAACACAGTGTACCCCCCTCTGCGGTCCCCGTATATGAGAACACAGTGTACCCCCCTCTGTGGTCCCTGTATATGAGAACACAGTGTACCCCCCTCTGTGGTCCCTGTATATGAGAACAGTGTACCCCCCTCTGCGGTCCCTGTATATGAGAACACAGTGTACCCCCCTCTGTGGTCCCTGTATATGAGAACACAGTGTACCCCCCTCTGCGGTCCCCGTATATGAGAACACAGTGTACCCCCCTCTGTGGTCCCTGTATATGAGAACACAGTGTACCCCCCTCTGCGGTCCCCGTATATGAGAACACAGTGTACCCCCCTCTGCGGTCCCCGTATATGAGAACACAGTGTACCCCCCTCTGCGGTCCCTGTATATGAGAACACAGTGTACCCCCCTCTGTGGTCCCTGTATATGAGAACAGTGTACCCCCCTCTGCGGTCCCTGTATATGAGAACACAGTGTACCCCCCTCTGTGGTCCCTGTATATGAGAACACAGTGTACCCCCCTCTGCGGTCCCCGTATATGAGAACACAGTGTACCCCCCTCTGTGGTCCCTGTATATGAGAACACAGTGTACCCCCCTCTGCGGTCCCCGTATATGAGAACACAGTGTACCCCCCTCTGCGGTCCCCGTATATGAGAACACAGTGTACCCCCCTCTGCGGTCCCCGTATATGAGAACACAGTGTACCCCCCTCTGCGGTCCCCGTATATGAGAACACAGTGTACCCCCCTCTGCGGTCCCTGTATATGAGAACACAGTGTACCCCCCTCTGTGGTCCCTGTATATGAGAACACAGTGTACCCCCCTCTGCGGTCCCCGTATATGAGAACACAGTGTACCCCCCTCTGCGGTCCCCGTATATGAGAACACAGTGTACCCCCCTCTGTGGTCCCTGTATATGAGAACACAGTGTACCCCCCTTGTCATGGAAATTTTGTATTGTTGGTCGAACTTTAAATGTGTCATGTATTCGTGTTATTCATATGTCTCTCGTGTGGCTTAATTAAAGCTCTGAAGGCTGCAATTGGGCCATGCGCATGTACAATGTATGTATTACAGTACTCGGCTTGGTAATGGATGAGATGGCAGATCTGCGCTTATAGACCGGCGTGTATACCACCACGGCATTCCATGCGAATGCCGCTGTCAGTAGACCGTGGGCCTGTATCCACATATCAGCAGCATGGTACCACGTGGGCTTCATAACGCAATGCGCAAGCGGTGTGAACTCCACGTGTAGGCTTATGCATATCTTACAACCCATTACCAACTTGAAACTGTATCTGGGATGGATGTGTTTTAATAAAGATCGTATCGGGCCCATCCAGGTACAGACTGATATTTTTAGAGAGTGCTTGTACAGAGAATGTACATACCAATAGAAGATAGTAGGACAGGAAATATGACCTCAGATGGCTCATAGGGGGGAAGGGGAGGAAGTCTGCTGACCTCAGAAGGTTCATGGGGGAGGACCAGTGATAGATAATAGCAAAGGCTATGCTCCAATTGGAATGTACATCCTCTGTATAAGCAATCCCCATTGTATTGTTCGGTGGGAGGGATTGACTTTATTCATGTGGGGGGCATGTGTGTATTCTTAATAAAACAGAGAGCTGAGCCTAAAATCAGCCCTTATGTGAGTTGCAACCAGCCTTAGAGTGTCGTGTGATCATTCCAGGGTAACGGAGCTCCATCACCCACAAATTCAACAGAACCAAAGTATTTGGATGGGCAGGAATCGTGTAGTTTGGCTGCAGTCGTGGTAAGCGAGATTCGCACAGCTTTATGGGGGATTTCTGCGCATCCAACTGCGAGTACTCACGGTAAGGAGAAATTCGTTAAAGCGAATTTCCAAGACAGTTTGGCGAGCCTGGTGGATACTAACGCGTATTCTTGCGTAGCTAACCTAGAACGAGGGGGGAATGGCCATCATGAACTAGCAAAAAGTATGCCGGCACATTTCAGGTCTCTCTGCCATTAAGAGGATCGCTTTTTGCGTGTTCGTGTGGCTGATTTCGCTCTCTGTTAGCTAACAAGAAATACCGCTTAACAAGGACCTCGTTTTTTGTCCTAAACTCTTGATTTGTGGGTGAAAAGACGAGGGTTTGTCTCTGCTGAGAGCAGCAGGGGGGGTGGGTTTTGGTTGGCTGGATTTGGTCAAGTTTAAAAATCTTCCAACCAAAAATTAAACGGGTATATGTTTTAGTGGGTAAAAGTTGTTGCATAGTGTTAGGTAAGTATTTGTGGGCTGTAGGTACTGTGGTGATTGCTTTACCCCCCTCCACGTGAGGTAATTATTACAGTGCTGAAAGGCTTAGGTTAATTGTTAACTGTTGTAAGATCTCTGTGTGTATGTGGTCTGTACAATGTTTTGTGGTACTACTGCTCCCAGCAAGCATGCAGCAGGGGGTCCTTTTTGTTACATGTGCATGTTAGTGTGATATGTTGGTGTTTTATATCTGTTCTGTGATTGTGCCCAAATTGTGTTGTATGTGTGCTTCATATTGTTGTGTAATTGTCCAGTGTATGTTCTGTCCAAACGTCTGTTTTATGTAAGAGGCAATTTTGAGGCTAGAGGCTGCCGTGTGCTTCCCTGTGGGGGGCCATTCTAGCGTTACCATGTGCTTCCCTGTGGGGGGTCATTCTAGTATCTGCCATGTGCTCCTCTGTGGGGGGTCATTTTCTTGACTAAACCACATGGACTCCTTTTGTTTGGTGGCCATTTTGTTGGCTACCATATGTGCAGTAATCTCTATGCAATGTGCATGAAGTTTCCTATATGCATTTGACCCATATTGTGTTTTTAATCCAAATTTTTTACAGTTTCATTTGTTTGCTTTTAGCTTTAAATTTGCGTATTGCCAGCCAATTTAAAGTGTATTAAGCGAGTTTTCCCTTCACGTGTTCCACATTTAATGAGCGCGGTGAAGTCTGGGTTTTTGCACATAGATTTCTTGTATAGTGATTATGTTTTTCTTGTGTTTTTCCTGTTAAAAGTAGTTCCTTATTGTAAAGCGGGTTTGTTTTAAGCTGCTGTGTCGCGTGTTTCACGTCCAGCAGACTTTTTGTGTAAACGGTTCTAGGTGGTTGCAGTAAAGATTGCGTGTATAACGTGGATCGTTTAGCGGTGCTGATAGGAGTGATTTTTGAGTCAGCAACAAGGTTACTTTTGGCGCAGTTTTTCGGTTTACCTCGGTGTAATTGTTTTACTGTGAAACGTCCCGTGTTTTTCATAAGGATCCACTTTGTCCTTTTTAACAGTTTTTCAGGTTGAAAAAGGGTTTTTCTGTGTGTATTAGGAAAGTTTTTTTTCTTTTTACACAAATTTCCTAAAGGTCAGTTAGCAGGTTTCTGCCCAACCAGTGACCCCTAAGTAACATCCAAGAACCCCTCTTTTTGTTTTGACTTGTGTTAGCTACTGTGTGCAGGGAGAGAAAAGCCACTTTCATCATTGTGCGGTGTGGCCTGCCAAACACAGTGGGTGATGAGAACCACATAAATTACGCTGTGTGAGTGGGCGGTCCAGGGAAATCCTGGTCACCACAAACACTTCGGGTGGTCAGGATCACACAAATTGCGCTGTGGGAGTGGGAGGTGTGCTCTCAGTCTGACCGCCACTTGATGCGCTTCGGGTGATCGATAAGTATCACATAAATTACGCTGTGCTGGGAAAGTGGTGGAATCAGGCCTCTCGGTAGGATCCCACCGAGTGCTCCAGGGGGTAAACAGGTACCCGGACGCGGGATATATACCAGTGACTAGTCACGATGGGCAGTAGTCAGTCCATGAAGAGAGAGGGGGAACCAGCCCTCTTCAGGGTAAGGACAGCTGCACAACTGATGAAGGTGAGTTTGGGGGGGAAGTCTACAGAACCCCTCAAAAGGTGGAATAAATGGTCGAAGGGTACCAGATGGGAAATTCCCCGGGAAGGTACATTTGACGCATGGAGGTGGGAAAAATTCATCTCTGAATTTGAACCACGGATGCAGGCGTCAGAACTAGAGATCGCACAGCTATGGCTTCACAGGTCAATCCGATTAGGGAAGCAAGGCATACATAAACTGGTGTCTGTCCGGAAGAACCAGGTGATGTATACCTGGCCTCCAGAGGGAATAAAACAGGAGGATCCAGTGTCAGAGGTGGAGGAAGCTCTTTCAGGGCTGACTCTACTAAGGCAGGCAGGATCAGGGTCTACTGGGGTCCCCCAACAACCAACAGTGGCTGAGATAAGTATAACTGCACCTGTCTCTTCTGTTAGTGACGTCACTCTTGACATACCTTCTGTGTCTTCTGTCTCTAGGCCTCAGCCTCTGCCTCTACCTCTCCCTTCTCCCTGCTTCACCCCAGCTCCTTCTGTTTCCAACTATGAAGCCTACTCAACAACCGATTTGCAGACTATCTGTGAATCAAGGGGAATAGACACCCAGTTAAAAAACAGGGCGGATTGCATCAAAGCGCTACGAACCACTGATCAGACCCCTGCCCCCCAGCTATACCCTGATCTGAGGGACCTCAAACCTGAAGGTGCAGTAAGCGAGGTGGTTAATCTAAGCCCACCGATGATGCTGGGTCAGCCCTTGCACTCTTCCCGGACCGAGGCCTATCCAGTCAGGGTGCAGCAATTTGAAGGTCCTCCCAATGCACGGGGGGAACGGACTTTAGGGGAACGGGTAGTTTGGCATGTCCCCTTCACCCCGGCAGAGATCCGCACTATTCTGGCTGAGCTCCCGGACTATCGAGTCAATCCGAGAGGATTTGCTCGAATGTTTGGACAAAACCAGTTCAGCTATGGTATGAGCGGGTCAGATTGTGCACAGATCCTACGGGCAAAGGTGGGCATGGAAGTGGCCAGTACAGTGATTGCAGGGTGCTCTATAACCACGCATGAGGAGATGACTTCAGGGGGCAAAGAGTTCTGTACACAGCTAAAGGCAAAGCTTCCAGAAATGTATGGTGCTACCTCTACTACGGACATGATGAAGCTCACCCAGGGTCCTAATGAGGAAAGCGCCTGCTTCTGGCGCCGTCTCAAGCAGACGGCACTGGATGCGGATCTGGAAGTTGGACCTGATGCTCCAACTGAAGGGGTAAAGGTGACCGCGACGCACATTCTGTTGCGGGCCAAATTTTTGGAAGGCATCAATATTAAAATTCGGGAAAGGCTGGTTCTGGCCCGACCCGAATATAATGAGATGTCTATCCCTGCTATCCTTTCCACTCTTGCGGCAATAGAGAGGGAAATGGATAGAAGAAAACAAGACAAGGCCAAAGTTCTTATGTCCCAGACCCCACACGAAAAACCAAGGGATCTGGGTCACAGGAAGGATAGGCCCCCACCCAGGTGCTTCCAGTGCCACCAAACGGGGCACATGAGGAGGAGCTGTCCCCAATTACCTAAAGGTCGGTGGCAGTTCATTCCTGATGAGTCCCCCGCCCCTATGACCACCATGGTAAGTAACTCCTATGAATCCTCATAGGAAGTTGGCAAATCGGTGTCGGCCCAGATCCATCTTTTTCTCGAGGAATTAAAATATCCCCTCCCTTGCCTCATCGACACCGGTGCAGCCAGAACGGTCCTGCGAAAACAGGACATCCAAGGCAAGGTACCCCTCTCAGGGGAAAACCCTCCTAACCCCTACTAACCTCACTATCAAACGATGCACTATTCTTAACCCAGCTTCTCTTCTTCCTGTGTCGGAAGATGAGAAGGGGGGGAGGACAACAATGACAGTGCTGAATTTTGCAACACGACTAACAATACTAACACCTCTTCTGCTAACATGTCTTCTTTGTCCACTACTAATCTCTCTTCCAAAGGACACGACTGCATTTCTTTGGTGGAACTGGAGTCAGCGGCGACACACCCCATATCACCCCGAGAGTAGCGGTAAGGTTGAACGTCTTCCGATACCCAAAAACCTTGGCCTGAGTGTCTCCCCATTGCCCCCTATTCCATCCGGAATGCCCCTCGGCAACCACATGGGCTGTCACCCTACGAGGTGTTGTTTGGGGGACTTCCCAAAACAGGGTTGTACTTTCCTCAACAGTTGTCGTCTTTGCATTCACAGCTTACAGGTTATGTGCAATCTCTGCAACGGGAGCTGCAGAAGATACACCATCGGGTTCGCGAATCGCTCCCCGATCCAAATACAATAACAGGTGTTCTTTCTATTGAGCCAGGTGATTGGGTCGTCCTAAAGAAACATCAAAGAACCGGACTCGAGCCACGGTTCACCGGACCATACCAAGTCCAGCTGACGACACCTACCTCACTCAAACTCGAGGGACGAGACAACTGGGTGCACGCAAGCCACTGCAAGAAGCTTTTCAGCTACACCAGAGAATGAGGGGTGTCATTTTCCTTTTTCTTTTTGTTTGTATGTCATACATGTGTGTGAACGGAGGAAAAGACGGCAGATACCCCAACCTTTTATTTAAAATGCACCTGCGTTTAGCCAGAACCGCCAACAAAACCAACTGTTGGGTATGCTCTAAGCCCCCACCCAGTCATCACATGTCCGCAATGGCCGCTGTTCATGCCCTATATGACATCCGCGTCGGCATGAAAAAGCAAGGGACCCCTGGTCAGCCCCCACGTAGACATTTGTCGGTAGAACTTAATGACACATTTTTAGCAGGTAACATCAGTTTCAGCACCAATATTAGCTCTAGCTCCTGTAGGGCCCTCACCAGTCCATTATGGGTAACTGGGCAGCTAGGCAGCCCTCAGGTGTGCTTTAACATCAGCTTTGGCACAGGTAACAAGTTTGTTGGGACTACCACCTGCGAGGGAGGTATAACTGTCAATCTGACTAACCAGACTTCCTTTCTGAGTAACCACACTGACCGACCAGACCACGTGTATTGGAAGGACGGATGTGATGTGCAGACTGAGGGAGCAATCCCCCAGTCTGTGCAACTGTTGCTCAGTACCAGAGGCCGAACGAGGAACTCCTCCTGTTCTGCTCTGACAGGTCCATACTATTTTCTGTGTGGTTCGGCAGCCTATAGAACATTTCCCCAGAACGCGAAAGGTTCGTGTGCCCTCATAAAGCTAGTCCCCGCATCCTATGTAGTGATGGACCATGAAGAGTTGATGGTCCACAAGAAGGTAAGGATGGCAGGGAGAGTTCGCAGGGAGCTGTTCTCTGAGGGCGACCAGGCATGGGCTTGGTTCCCCTCATGGACAGGATGGGGAATAGAACTTATGAAGCGCCTGAACAATTTTTCTGTCATCGTGGATAGTATGTTTAACGAGACCGTAGAGGCTGTCAGAGAAATTGCCCAAGAACAACGGCAGATGGGAATTTTAGTGCTTCAGGAGAAGATGGCCCTTGATTATCTTTTAGCCGCCAAAGGGGGGTTCTGTGAGTTCATCGGAGAGGATTGTTGTACTTGGATAGAAGACACCGATGACAAGGTCCAGGCCCATATGGACAAAGTTAGTGAACTACAGGGAAAAGCTAGAGCTATAGCTAGTGAGGGTTGGAATCCGTTCAAGGGTTTGGGAGGATTGGGAGATTTCCTGTTCTCCATCGGATCTTGGTTGAAGGAAGTGGGAGTGTATATCCTGATGCTTCTCTTTTTCATCTGCCTTTTATATGCCGCGGTGAGATGTTCCTGTTGCCTCATCGACCGTGTAAACCAAGCTCGGGCAGACGACCACATCTCCATGCCCGCTCCTGGGATCCCACTCCAACCACTGATCGGAGGAAGACCTCACCAACCATCCACCTTCTCTACAGATTACGTCCTGGCTTCCCTCTAATTTATCTCTCTGAAGACCACATTCTCCAAGACCTTCAAGCAAGCTTCAAGCCTCATCATTGTTTGTGTCTGCGATTTGGAAAACTGTCTGGGTCGAGACCAGCCTTGTGTGGCCCCGTCTGCAGGGGCAATTTGAGAATCTATTGCTGGATCTCCCCAGACCACCGTGGGATCACAAGCTTTATTCATACCACAAGTCTGTTTGTGGTTTTTGCAAGAGCCTTCCTGTAGTGAAGGTTCCAACGCTCTTGAGGATCATCGCTTCAATCAAGCCTGTTTGCGTCGAGTCTGCGTCGGGTCTTGTTGTTTCAGGTACCCCGTGGAGCTTTATTCTCAGGGACAACTACAGGAACTCTTTGAAGTTTGAGACTACACCCATCAAGCTGAAGAAGATCAAGAAGGGACACGAGGAGAATATGATAAAACAGGAGGGAATGTCATGGAAATTTTGTATTGTTGGTCGAACTTTAAATGTGTCATGTATTCGTGTTATTCATATGTCTCTCGTGTGGCTTAATTAAAGCTCTGAAGGCTGCAATTGGGCCATGCGCATGTACAATGTATGTATTACAGTACTCGGCTTGGTAATGGATGAGATGGCAGATCTGCGCTTATAGACCGGCGTGTATACCACCACGGCATTCCATGCGAATGCCGCTGTCAGTAGACCGTGGGCCTGTATCCACATATCAGCAGCATGGTACCACGTGGGCTTCATAACGCAATGCGCAAGCGGTGTGAACTCCACGTGTAGGCTTATGCATATCTTACAACCCATTACCAACTTGAAACTGTATCTGGGATGGATGTGTTTTAATAAAGATCGTATCGGGCCCATCCAGGTACAGACTGATATTTTTAGAGAGTGCTTGTACAGAGAATGTACATACCAATAGAAGATAGTAGGACAGGAAATATGACCTCAGATGGCTCATAGGGGGGAAGGGGAGGAAGTCTGCTGACCTCAGAAGGTTCATGGGGGAGGACCAGTGATAGATAATAGCAAAGGCTATGCTCCAATTGGAATGTACATCCTCTGTATAAGCAATCCCCATTGTATTGTTCGGTGGGAGGGATTGACTTTATTCATGTGGGGGGCATGTGTGTATTCTTAATAAAACAGAGAGCTGAGCCTAAAATCAGCCCTTATGTGAGTTGCAACCAGCCTTAGAGTGTCGTGTGATCATTCCAGGGTAACGGAGCTCCATCACCCACAAATTCAACAGAACCAAAGTATTTGGATGGGCAGGAATCGTGTAGTTTAGCTGCAGTCGTGGTAAGCGAGATTCGCACAGCTTTATGGGGGATTTCTGCGCATCCAACTGCGAGTACTCACGGTAAGGAGAAATTCGTTAAAGCGAATTTCCAAGACACCCTCTGCGGTCCCTGTACACGGGATGGTATGTGGCTCCGCTCACACACTGGATGGACACCTCCTGATGTTCTACACACTGGGAAATGCCCCTCGGGGGTGGAATTATCTCAATAGTGGTTTTTTTTTTTCTTTTAATCCAAGCCCCGCCCTCTTCCTGAAGCCCTCACCCACAGAACATGATCCAGTGTATCACATGATCATAGTGTGACCCCAGGTCTGCTCTCTGATTGGATCACAGGTCGGAGGGGATGTCTCGGAAGTCTCACCAGTAATTTCCGTTTGCCGTTCTTCATGACAATCTCAAAGGTGAAATCTCCATCTGCATCACTCAGATGTCTCACCGACTGCACCTATGGGGGTAAGAGGAGACATTCACCAGCAGGGGGCGTAGTAGGATATACAGGGGGCAGGAGATGGCTCCTCAATAACATGTGAGTTATTCACCATACATGCTGCTTACTTACAGAGAACATGTAGTACTGACCACGCAGAGAAGTCTAGAACAGAAAGACAAAGACGGGGTCAGGAAAAGCATTTCTGATGAGACCCCCAGTGACAGGTCAGCCATCCCCCCATACATTATAGACACACCCACTTCATAAATCACCGTACTGGGTATAATGAATGCACTCTACTTACCCCCGACCCCTGCGCTCTGTTCATTACTAACCCCCGACCCCTGCGCTCTGTTCATTACTAACCCCCGACCCCTGCGCTCTGTTCATTACTAACCCCCGACCCCTGCGCTCTGTTCATTACTAACCCCCGACCCCTGCGCTCTGTTCATTACTAACCCCCGACCCCTGCGCTCTGTTCATTACTTACCCCCGACCCCTGCGCTCTGTTCATTACTAACCCCCGACCCCTGCGCTCTGTTCATTACTAACCCCCGACCCCTGCGCTCTGTTCATTACTTACCCCCGACCCCTGCGCTCTGTTCATTACTTACCGCCGACCCCTGCGCTCTGTTCATTACTTACCGCCGACCCCTGCGCTCTGTTCATTACTAACCCCCGACCCCTGCGCTCTGTTCATTACTAACCCCCGACCCCTGCGCTCTGTTCATTACTAACCCCCGACCCCTGCGCTCTGTTCATTACTAACCCCCGACCCCTGCGCTCTGTTCATTACTAACCCCCGACCCCTGCGCTCTGTTCATTACTTACCGCCGACCCCTGCGCTCTGTTCATTACTTACCGCCGACCCCTGCGCTCTGTTCATTACTAACCCCCGACCCCTGCGCTCTGTTCATTACTAACCCCCGACCCCTGCGCTCTGTTCATTACTAACCCCCGACCCCTGCGCTCTGTTCATTACTAACCCCCGACCCCTGCGCTCTGTTCATTACTTACCGCCGACCCCTGCGCTCTGTTCATTACTTACCGCCGACCCCTGCGCTCTGTTCATTACTAACCCCCGACCCCTGCGCTCTGTTCATTACTAACCCCCGACCCCTGCGCTCTGTTCATTACTTACCGCCGACCCCTGCGCTCTGTTCATTACTTACCGCCGACCCCTGCGCTCTGTTCATTACTTACCCCCGACCCCTGCGCTCTGTTCATTATTTACTCCCGACCCCTGCGCTCTGTTCATTATTTACTCCCGACCCCTGCGCTCTGTTCATTACTAACCCCCGACCCCTGCGCTCTGTTCATTATTTACTCCCGACCCCTGCGCTCTATTCATTACTTACTCCCGACCCCTGCGCTCTGTTCACTACTTACCCCTGCACTCTGTTCATTGCTTACCCCGGCCCATGTGCTCTGTTCATTACTTACCCTGGCTCCTGCACTCTCTTCATTACTTACCCCTGACCCCTGCACTCTGTCCCTTACCCCCGACCCCCGCACTCTGTCCCTTACCCCCGACCTCCGCACTCTGTCCCTTACCCCCGACCCCCGCACTCTGTCCCTTACCCCCGCACTCTGTCCCTTACCCCCGACCCCCGCACTCTGTCCCTTACCCCCGACCCTCGCACTCTGTCCCTTACCCCCGACCTCCGCACTCTGTCCCTTACCCCCGACCCCCGCACTCTGTCCCTTACCCCCGCACTCTGTCCCTTACCCCCGAACTCTGTCCCTTACCCCCGCCCCCCGCACTCTGTCCCTTACCCCCGACCCCCGCACTCTGTCCCTTACCCCCGACCCTCGCACTCTGTCCCTTACCCCCGACCCCCGCACTCTGTCCCTTACACCCGACCCCTGCACTCTGTCCCTTGACCCCTGCACTTTGTCCCTTACTCCTGGCCCCTGCACTCTGTCCCTTACACCCGATCCCTGCACTCTGTCCCTTACTCCTGGCCCCTGCACTCTGTCCCTTACTCCTGGCCCCTGCACTCTGTCCCTTACTCCTGGCCCCTGCACTCTGTCCCTTACTCCTGGCCCCTGCACTCTGTCCCTTTCTCCTGGCCCCTGCACTCTGTCCCTTACTCCTGGCCCCTGCACTCTGTCCCTTACCCCTGGCCCCTGCACTCTGTCCCTTACCCCTGGCCCCTGCACTCTGTCCCTTACCCCTGCACTCTGTCCCTTACCCCTGCACTCTGTCCCTTACCCCTGGCCCCTGCACTCTGTCCCTTACTCCTGGCCCCTGCACTCTGTCCCTTACTCCTGGCCCCTGCACTCTGTCCCTTACCCCTGCACTCTGTCCCTTACCCCTGCACTCTGTCCCTTACCCCTGGCCCCTGCACTCTGTCCCTTACCCCTGGCCCCTGCACCCTGTCCCTTACCCCTGGCCCCTGCACTCTGTCCCTTACCCCTGGCCCCTGCACTCTGTCCCTTACCCCTGGCCCCTGCACTCTGTCCCTTACCCCTGGCCCCTGCACTCTGTCCCTTACCCCTGGCCCCTGCACTCTGTCCCTTACCCCTGCACTCTGTCCCTTACCCCTGGCCCCTGCACTCTGTCCCTTACCCCTGGCCCCTGCACTCTGTCCCTTACCCCTGGCCCCTGCACTCTGTCCCTTACCCCTGGCCCCTGCGCTATCAGATAACATGGAGGAAGGTTGTGGCCGTAGTGCTGTCCTCTCACCTCCTGCTGGTCCCTGTTGGTGTAGAAGTACAGCGTTGTGTTCTGAAGTCTGAACCAATATTTCGACCAATTAAATTTCTGAAAAGAGAAAATTGGCCGATAAAATAGCGGGGGAGGGGCGGGGTTATACATTTCCTCCACTACGGCTTCATCCGTTACCTAGGAGACTGCGAGTGTCAGTGAGAGATCGGGGATTTCACAGATATGATCTGCCACCTAGTGCTATGGTACAGTACATGGAATATACAACACGGGCAGTACACGCAACATAACATGGGACAGTACATGGAATATACAACACGGGCAGTACACGCAACATAACATGGGACAGTACATGGAATATACAACACGGGCAGTACACGCAACATAACATGGGACAGTACATGGAATATACAACACGGGCAGTACACGCAACATAACATGGGACAGTACATGGAATATACAACACGGGCAGTACACGCAACATAACATGGGACAGTACATGGAATATACAACACGGGCAGTACACGCAACATAACATGAGACAGTACATGGAATATACAACACGGGCAGTACACGCAACATAACATGGGACAGTACATGGAATATACAACACGGGCAGTACACACAACATAACATGGGACAGTGCACACAACCTATAACATGGGACGGTACATGCAACCTATAACATGGGACGGTACATGCAACCTATAACATGGGACAATACACACAACATAACATGGGACAGTACACACAACATAACATGGAAAAGTACATGCAACATAGCATGGGACAGTACACACAACCTATAACATGGGACAGTACACACAACCTATAACATGGGACAGTACACACAACCTATAACATGGGACAGTACACACAACCTATAACATGGGACAGTACACACAACCTATAACATGGGACAGTACACACAACAAACAACATGGGAGGGTACACACAACATGGGGCAGTACATACAACATGGGACATTACATGCAACATACCATGGGACAGTACAAGCAATGTACAACATGGGACAGTACACACAACAGACAACATGTGGCAGTATACACAACATGGGACAGTACACACAACATGGAACAGCACACACTACATAAAACATGGGACAGTACACACATGGGACAACACATGTAACATACAACATGGCACAGGACATGCAACATACAACATGTGGCAGTACATGGGAAATACAACATGGGACAGCTCTACACAGGACTCTACCTATGATACAACCCATACACTATACAATCTCTGTATGTGAGGACACACCCAAACGTCTTCATGTGTCTGTCACTGCACAGCCCCTCCCACTGCATAGAGGGCGCTATATCCATTCTACAATCAGATTGTATAGTGTATGGTCACCCCAACAATCTCCTCCCCCTCCTGACAGACCCATACTGATACACTCTATATTGCCCCAGTATTGGTCGGCCAGCCTTTCCACGCACATGACCTTTAATGCCCCCCCAGTCTTAGTCCGTAGGGTCCAATATTGAGTTGGCCCCGCCCTTCCCACACACATGACTCTTAATGGCCCCTCCCAGTCTTAGTCCGTAGGGTTCAATGTTGAGTTGGCCCCGCCCTTTCTACACACATGAACTTTAATGGCCCCCCAGTCTTAGTCCGTAGGGTTCAATATTGAGTTGGCCCCGCCCTTTCCACTCACATGACCTTTAATGCCCCCCCAGTCTTAGTTCGTAGGGTTCAATATTGAGTTGGCCCCGCCCTTTCCACTCACATGACCTTTAATGCCCCCCCAGTCTTAGTTCGTAGGGTTCAATATTGGGTTGGCCCCGCCCTTTCCACGCACATGACCTTTAATGGCCCCCCAGTCTTAGTCCGTAGGGTCCAATATTGAGTTGGCCCCGCCCTTTCCACACACATGAACTTTAATGGCCTCCCCAGTCTTAGTCCATAGGGTCCAATATTGAGTTGGCCCCGCCCTTTCCACACACATGACCTTTAATGGCCCACAGTCTTAGTCCGTAGGGTTCAATATTGAATTGGCCCCGCCCTTCTCACACACATGACCTTTAATGGCCCCCAGTCTTAGTCCGTAGGGTTCAATATTGAGTTGGCCCCGCCCTTTCCACACACATGACCTTTAATGGCCCCCCAGTCTTAGCCCGTTTGGTTCAATATTGAGTTGGCCCCGCCCTTTCCACACACATGATCTTTATTGGCCTTCAGTCTTAGTCCGTAGGGTTCAATATTGAGTTGGCCCCGCCCTTCTCACACACGACCTTTAATGGCCCCCCAGTCTTAGTCCGTAGGGTTCAATATTGAGTTGGCCCCGCCCTTCTCACACACGACCTTTAATGGCCCCCCAGTCTTAGTCCGTAGGGTTCAATATTGAGTTGGCCCCGCCCTTTGCCTCTTCTGGGAAGGCCGTCCACAAGGTTTAGGAGGGTGTCTATGGGAAGGTTGGACCATTCTTCCAGAAGCACATTTGTCAGGTCAGGCACTGATGTCGGGGGAGGGGCACTGATGTCGGGGGAGGAGGCCTGGCTCGCAGTCTCCGCTCTAATTCATCCCAAAGGTGTTCTATGGGGTTGAGGTCAGGACTCTGTGCAGGACAGTCAAGTTCCTCCACCCCAAACTGGCTCCTCCATGTCTTTATGGACCTTGCTTTGTGCACTGGTGGGCAGTCATGTTGGGACAGGAAGGGGCCATCCCCAAACTCCTCCCACAAAGTTGGGAGCATGAAATTGTCCAAAATGTCACCTTAAGAGTTCCCTTCACTGGAACTAGGGGGCCAAGCCCACCCTCTGAGAAACACCCCCACACCAGAATCCCCCTCCACCAAACTTTACACTTGGCACAATGTAGTCAGGCAAGTCCCTTTCTCCTGGCCACCACCAAACCCAGACACGTCCATCGGATTGCCAGACAGAGAAGCGTGATTGGTCACTCCAGAGAACATGCCTCCCGTGCTCTAGAGTCCAGTGGCGGCGTGCTTTACACCACGGCATCCGACGCTTTGCATTGCACTTGGGGATGGAAGGCTTGGATGCAGCTTCTCGGCCATGGAAACCCATTCCATGAAGCTCTCTACGCACTGTTGTTGGGCTCATCTGAAGGCCACACCAAGTTTGGAGGTCTTTAGCTATTGACTCTGCAGACAGTTGGCGACTTCTGCGCACTGTGCGCTTCAGCATGCGCTGACCCCGCCCTGTCATGTGACGTGGCCTACCACTTGGTGGCTGAGTGGCTGTTCCCAGTTGCTTCCACTTTGTTATAATCCCACTAACAGTTGGTGGAATATTTAGTAGCCAGGAAATGTCCCGGATGGACTTATTGCCCAGGTGGCCACCTATCACGGGACCACGCTTGGAGTCACTGAGCTCCTGAGAGCGACCCATTCTTTCACCAATGTTTGTAGAAGCAGTCTGCATGCCTAGGGGCGTGATTGTATACACTTGTGTCCATGGAGGGGATTGGAACACCTGAATCACATGATATGGAGGGGATTGGAGCACCTGAATCACATGATATGGAGGGGATTGGAACACCTGAATCACATGATATGGAGGGGATTGGAACACCTGAATCACATGATATGGAGGGGATTGGAACACCCGAATCACATGGTTGGAGGGGATTGGAACACCCGAATCACATGACTGGGAGGGGATTGGAACAGCCGAATCATGTGATCGGGAGGGGATTGGAACAGCCGAATCACGTGATCGGGAGGGGATTGGAACAGCCGAATCACGTGATCGGGAGGGGATTGGAACACCCGAATCACGTGATCGGGAGGGGATTGGAACACCCGAATCACGTGATCGAGAGGGGATTGGAGCACCCGAATCACATGATCGGGAGGGGATTGGAGCACCCGAATCACATGATCGGGAGGGGATTGGAGCACCCGAATCACATGATATGGAGGGGATTGGAGCACCCGAATCACATGATATGGAGGGGATTGGAGCACCCGAATCACATGATATGGAGGGGATTGGAGCACCCGAATCACATGATATGGAGGGGATTGGAGCACCCGAATCACATGATATGGAGGGGATTGGAGCACCCGAATCACATGATATGGAGGGGATTGGAGCACCCGAATCACATGATTGGGAGGGCGGGGACATTACTTGGGGCAGTATAGTGCATTCTGCAGAATATTCCATCACTGACCTGTCTAGTTATCTGCAGAACATCGCTCCCTCCCATCCCCCTCCTGACAGATCCATATGGATATATTCTGCAGATTATCCCATCACTGACCCCTCTAGAGATCTGCAGACTATCGCTCCATCCTGTAGGATGGGGTCTTACCATGGTGTCCTTCCTCTTGCGGAGGTAGCCCTGGAAGGACAGGTTCCCCTGGACGGGGGTCAGGGTGTCGGAGGAGGACGACTCTGCTGGGGGATCCTGTGAAGCCATCATTAGAAAACTCTCTGAACTTCCTTGTGAATTTGAACTTCCCCATCTCACCGTTCACATTCCTAACACACCTGACACCTGCAGCCCCGCCCATTATTAACCTCTTGATACCTCCACCTGCAGCCCCGCCCATTATTAACCTCTTGATACCTCCACCTGCAGCCCCGCCCATTATTAACCTCTTGATACCTCCACCTGTAGCCCTGCCAATTGGGACTGTGTGTATAGTGGAGTCACATGGCGGTCCTTCACCCGGAACCTCGGAGCGTTGTCATGGCAGTGTGTTGTCTCCTAAATCTTTCCGTTAATGAATGTGAGAGAAATGAAAGACAAACAGCCAACCTTTATACCCGCAGAGAGTGTAGACCGCCGAGATCAGACCGCCGAGAAGAGCGCCGAGATCAGACCGCCGAGAAGAGCGCCGAGATCAGACCGCCGAGAACAGACCGCCAAGAAGAGCGCCGAGAACAGACCGCCAAGAAGAGCGCCGAGATCAGACCGCCGAGAAGAGCACCGAGATCAGAGCGCCGAGATCAGAGCGCCGAGAACAGAGCGCCGAGAACAGAGCGCCGAGAACGGAGCGCCGAGAACGGACCGCCAAGAAGAGCGCCGAGATCAGAGCGCCGAGAAGAGCACCGAGATCAGACCGCCGAGAACAGACCGCCGAGAAGAGCGCCGAGATCAGACCGCCGAGAAGAGCGCCGAGATCAGAGCGCCGAGAACAGACCGCCGAGAAGAGCGCTGAGATCAGAGCGCCGAGAACAGACCGCCAAGAAGAGCGCCGAGATCAGACCGCCGAGATCAGAGCGCCAAGAAGAGAGCCGAGATCAGTCCGCCAAGAAGAGCGCCGAGATCAGTCCGCCAAGAAGAGCGCCGAGATCAGACCGCCAAGAAGAGCGCCGAGATCAGACCGCCAAGAAGAGCGCCGAGATCAGACCGCCAAGAGGAGCGCACCGAGAACAGAGCGCCGGGATCAGAGTACCGAGGCCAGAGCACCGGGATCAGACCACCGAGAACAGAGCACCGGGATCAGACCACCGAGAACAGCGCACCGGGATCAGACCACCGAGAACAGCGCACCGGGATCAGACCGCCGAGAACAGAGCGCCGAGAACAGAGCGCTGGAATCAGACCGCCGAGAACAGAGCGCTGGAATCAGACCGCCGAGATCAGACCTCCAAGAACAGAGCGCCGAGATCAGACCTCCAAGAACAGAGCTCCGGGATCAGACCGCTGAGAACAGAGCTCCGGGATCAGACCGCCGAGATAAGACCGCCGGGATCAGACTTCCAAAAACAGAGCACCGGGATCAGACCGCCTAGATCAGACCTCCGAGAACAGAGCTCCGGGATCAGACCGCCGAGAACAGAGCTCCAGGATCAGACCGCCGAGATAAGACCGCCGGGATCAGACCTCCGAGAACAGAGCGCCGGGAACAGACTGCTGGGATCAGAGTATCCAGGCCACAGCACCGGGATCAGACCACCGAGAACAGCGCACCGAGGCCAGAGCACCGGGATCAGACCACCGAGAACAGCGCAACGGGATCAGACCACCGAGAACAGAGCGCCGGGATCAGACCACCGAGAACAGAGCGCCGGGATCAGACCACCGAGAACAGAGCGCCGGGATCAGACCGCCGAGAACAGAGCGCCGGGATCAGAGTGCCGAGAACAGCGCGCCGAGAACAGCGCGCCGGGATCAGACCGCCGAGAACAGCGCGCCGGGATCAGACCGCCGAGAACAGCGCGCCGGGATCAGACCGCCGAGAACAGCGCGCCGGGATCAGACCGCCGAGAACAGCGCGCCGGGATCAGACCGCCGAGAACAGCGCGCCGGGATCAGACCGCCGAGAACAGCGCGCCGGGATCAGACCGCCGAGAACAGCGCGCCGGGATCAGACCGCCGAGAACAGCGCGCCGGGATCAGACCGCCGAGAACAGCGCGCCGGGATCAGACCGCCGAGAACAGCGCGCCGGGATCAGACCGCCGAGAACAGCGCGCCGGGATCAGACCGCCGAGAACAGCGCGCCGGGATCAGACCGCCGAGAACAGCGCGCCGGGATCAGACCGCCGAGAACAGCGCGCCGGGATCAGACCGCCGAGAACAGAGAGCCAAGAACAGCGCGCCGGGATCAGAGCGCCAGGATCAGCACGCCAGGATCAGAGCGCCGGGATCAGCGTGCCGAGAACAGACCGCTGGGATCAGACCGCAGAGCACAGTGCATCGAGATCAGAGAACCAGGATCAGAGTACCAGGATCAGACTGCCGATATCAGACCACTGCGGTCAGACCTCTGAGGTCAGAGCACCAAAATCTTACCACTGGGATCAGACCACCGAGATCAGACCACCAGGAACAGACCACCAGGATCACTGAGATAGGACCACCAGGATCAGAGTACCGAGATCAGGCCCCAGGATAAGAGTACCGAGATCAGGCCCCAGGATCAGAGTACCGAGATCAGGCCCCAGGATCAGACCACCGTGAACAGACCACCGGGATCAGACCTCTCGGAGCAAACCACCAGGATGAGGCCACCGGGATCAGTCCAAAAGGATCAGACCACCGAGATCACCAAGATCAGAGCACCAGGATCAGACCACTGAGATCAGACAACCGAGATCAGAACAATGAAATCCTACCACCTGAATCAGGCCACCAGGATCAGACCACAGAGAAAAGACCACTGGGAACAGACCACAAGGATCACAGCGCAGAGATCAGACCACCAGGATCAGACCACCGTGAACAGAGCACGGGGATCAGACCACCGTGAACAGACCACTGGGAACAGAGCACTGAGATCTGACCACTGGGAACACCGAGATTGGACCACCAGGATCACAGCACCAAAATCAGACCACTGAGAACCGACCCCAAGATCAGACCACCAGGATCAGGCCACCAGAATCAGACCACCGAGATCAGTTCAAAAGGATCAGACCACCGGGATCACTGTGATCAGAGAACTGGGATCAGACCACTGAGATCAGACCACAGGGATCAGAGCTGGGTATCAGTGCACTGGGCTCAAACTACCAGGATCCGACCACTGAGGTCAGAGCACTGAAATCCTACCACAGGGATCAGACCACCAATAGCAGACCACCAGAATCAGAGTCCTGAGATCAGAGCAGCAGGATCAGACCACCAAAATCACACTACTGTGAACATACTGCCAAAATCAGACCACTGGGATCAAACGACTGAAATCAGACCACCTTGAACAGACCACTGAGAGCAGACCACTGAGGTCAGAGCACTGAAATCCTACCACTGGGATCAGACCACCAAGATCAGACCAAAAGCATCAGACCACCAGGATCACCAAGATCAGACCACCAGGATCAGAGTACCGAGATCAGGCCCCATGATCAGACCACCGTGAACAGACTACCGGGATAAGACCACTTGGAGCAAACCACCAGGATGAGGTCATTGAGATCAGGCCACCGAGATCAGATCAAAAAGATTGGACCACTGAGATCAGAGCATCAGGATCAGACCACTGAGATCAGACCACTAGGATCAGAGCTGGGGATCAGAGCACCTGGATCAGTCTACCGGCATCAGACCAAAAGGATCAGACCACCGGCATCAGACCAAAAGGATCAGACCACAGAGAAAAGACCACTGGGAACACACCACCAGGAACAGACCACCAGGGTCAGAGCACAGAGATCAGAGCACCAGGATCAGACCACCATGAACAGAAGATCGGGATCAGACGACTGTGAATAGACCACTGGGATCAGACCAACGGGAACACTGAGATTGGACCACCAGGATCACAGCACCAAAATTAGATCACCCAGAGTAGACCACCAGGATCAGACCACCAGGATCAGGCCACCAGGATCAGGCCAAAAGGATCAGACCACCGGGATCACAACACTGAAATCAGAGCTTTGGATCAGTGCACCGGGCTCAGACTACCGGGATCAGACCACTGAAATCAGACCACAGGGATCAGACCATCGAGATCAGACCAGCAGGATCAGAGTCCCGAGATCAGACTACCGTGAACAGACCACCAAAATCAGATCAACAGGATCACCAAGATTAGATCATCGGTATCAGAGCACAGGGATCAGAGCAAGGAGATTAGGCCAGGTCTGACCCTCAGAATGGGTCACATTTAGGTGACCAACCAAACAACAGGCCACAGGGACACTGATTTTATTTTTACATTCTGCCCCATGAACAGCCCCTATCTATGTCATACAGCAAACCCGTGTTGTGTCTCCAGATGGACAACCAGTTCTGCAAGCGGAAGAATTCTTATATTTCTAGAGAACTTATTTGAGTCCCAAATATCTTCCAGTGTACATTGTACTACCTGCCTGTCACCCCAAGGTGGAGAATATTCATAGGGAGCAGAAAGGCTGAGATTTTCATGTTGAAAAAATACTATTGTCAAAACACTCTACCCACCCAACGTCACCCTCCTATGTCATTCTCCACCCGTCACCCTCCTATGTCAATCTCCACCCAACGTCACCCTCCTATGTCATTCTCCACCCAACGTCAACCTCCTATGTCATTCTCCACCCAACGTCACCCTCCTATGTCATTCTCCACCCAACGTCACCCTCCTATGTCATTCTCCACCCAGCGTCACCCTCGCTATGTCATTCTCCACCCATCGTCACCCTCCTATGTCATTCTCCACCCAACGTCACCCTCCTATGTC
Source organism: Staurois parvus (assembly GCF_062004578.1). Classification (NCBI taxonomy): domain Eukaryota; kingdom Metazoa; phylum Chordata; class Amphibia; order Anura; family Ranidae; genus Staurois; species Staurois parvus. The sequence continues at coordinate 54,254 of NW_028321511.1, forward strand.
ATTCTCCACCCAACGTCACCCTCCTATGTCATTCTCCACCCAACGTCGCCCTCCTATGTCATTCTCCACCCAACGTCACCCTCCTATGTCATTCTCCAATCAACGTCACCCTCGCTATGTCATTCTCCACACAACGTCACCCTCCTATGTCATTCTCCACCCAGCGTCACCCTCGCTATGTCATTCTCCACCCAACGTCACCCTCCTATGTCATTCTCCACCCAACGTCAACCTCCTATGTCATTCTCCACCCAACGTCACCCTCCTATGTCATTCTCCACCCACCGTCACCCTCCTATGTCATTCTCCACCCAACGTCACCCTCGCTATGTCATTCTCCACCCAACACCACCCTCGCTATGTCATTCTCCACCCAACACCACCCTCGCTATGTCATTCTCCACCCAGCGTCACCCTCCTATGTCATTCTCCACCCAGCGTCACCCTCCTATGTCATTCTCCACCCAACGTCACCCTCCTATGTCATTCTCCACCCAACGTCACCCTCCTATGTCATTCTCCACCCAACGTCACCCTCCTATGTCATTCTCCACCCAACGTCACCCTCCTATGTCATTCTCCACCCAGCGTCACCCTCCTATGTCATTCTCCACCCAACGTCACCCTCCTATGTCATTCTCCACCCAACGTCACCCTCGCTATGTCATTCTCCACCCGTCACCCTCGCTATGTCATTCTCCACCCAACGTCACCCTCGCCATGTCATTCTCCACCCAACGTCAACCTCGCTATGTCATTCTCCACCCAACGTCACCCTCGCTATGTCATTCTCCACCCAACACCACCCTCCTATATCATTCTCCACCCAGCGTCACCCTCCTATGTCATTCTCTACCCAACGTCACCCTCGCTATGTCATTCTCCACCCAGCTTCACGCTCCTATGTCATTCTCCACCCAGTGTCACCCTCCTATGTCATTTTCCACCCAACGTCACCCTCGCTATGTCATTCTCCACCCAGCGTCACCCTCGCCATGTCATTCTCCACCCAGCGTCACCCTCGCTATGTCATTCTCCACCCAGCATCACCCTCGCTATGTCATTCTCCACCCAACGTCACCCTCCTATGTCATTCTCCACCCAGCGTCACCCTCCTATGTCATTCTCCACCCAGCGTCACCCTCGCTATGTCATTCTCCACCCAGCGTCACCCTCCTATGTCATTCTCCACCCAGCGTCACCCTATGTCATTCTCCACACAGCGTCACCCTCCTATGTCATTCTCCACCCAATTTCACCCTCGCCATGTCATTCTCCACCCAGCGTCACCCTCGCCATGTCATTCTCCACCCAACGTCACCCTCCTATGCCACTGTCCACCCAACGTCACCCTCGCCATGTCATTCTCCACCCAGCGTCACCCTCACTATGTCATTCTCCACCCAGCGTCACCCTCCTATGTCATTCTCCACCCAAAGTCACCCTCGCCATGTCATTCTCCACCCAGCGTCACCCTCGCCATGTCACTCTCCACCCAGCATCACCCTCCCCATGTCATTCTCCACCCAACGTCACCCTCCTATGTCATTCTCCAGCCAACGTCACCCTATAATGTCATTCTCCACCCAGCATCACCCTCCTATGTCATTCTCCACCCAGCGTCACCATCCTATGTCATTCTCCACCCAACGTCACCCTCGCCATGTCATTCTCCACCCAACGTCACCCTCGCCATGTCATTCTCCACCCAACGTCACCCTCCTATGTCATTCTCCACCCAGCGTCACCCTTGCTATGTCATTCCCCACCCAGCGTCACCCTTGCTATGTCATTCTCCACCCAACGTCACCCTCCTATGTCATTCTCCACCCAACGTCACCCTCCTATGTCATTCTCCACCCAACGTCACCCTCCTATGTCATTCTCCACCCAACGTCACCCTCGCCATGTCATTCTCCACCCAACGTCACCCTCGCCATGTCATTCTCCACCCAGCGTCACCCTCCTATGTCATTCTCCACCCAGCAGCAACCTCGCCATGTCATTCTCCACCCAGTGTCACCCTCCTATGTCATTCTCCACCCAGCGTCACCCTCGCCATGTCATTCTCCACCCAGCGTCACCCTCCTATGTCATTCTCCACCCAGCAGCAACCTTGCCATGTCATTCTCCACCCAGTGTCACCCTCCTATGTCATTCTCCACCCAGCAGCAACCTCGCCATGTCATTCTCCACCCAGTGTCACCCTCCTATGTCATTCTCCACCCAGCGTCACCCTCCTATGTCATTCTCCACCCAGCGTCACCCTCGCCATGTCATTCTCCACCCAGCGTCACCCTCCTATGTCATTCTCCACCCAGCGTCAACCTCGCTATGTCATTCTCTACCCAACGTCACCCTCGCTATGTCATTCTCCACCCAGCTTCACCCTCGCTATGTCATTCTCCACCCAGCGTCACCCTCCTATGTCATTCTCCACCCAGTGTCACGCTCGCTATGTCATTCTCCACCCAGCGTCACCCTATGTCATTCTCCACCCAGCGTCACCCTCCTATGTCATTCTCCACCCAATGTCACCCTCGCCATGTCATTCTCCACCCAGCGTCACCCTCGCCATGTCATTCTCCACCCAACGTCACCCTCCTATGCCACTGTCCACCCAACGTCACCCTCGCCATGTCATTCTCCACCCAGCGTCACCCTCACTATGTCATTCTCCACCCAGCGTCACCCTCCTATGTCATTCTCCACCCAACGTCACCCTCGCTATGTCATTCTCCACCCAGCGTCACCCTCGCCATGTCATTCTCCACCCAGCATCACCCTCGCCATGTCACTCTCCACCCAGCATCACCCTCGCCATGTCATTCTCCACCCAACGTCACCCTCCTATGTCATTCTCCACCCAACGTCACCCTCTTATGTCATTCTCCACCCAGCATCACCCTCCTATGTCATTCTCCACCCAGCGTCACCATCCTATGTCATTCTCCACCCAACGTCACCCTCGCCATGTCATTCTCCACCCAGCGTCACCCTCCTATGTCATTCTACACCCAACGTCACCCTCACTATGTCATTCCCCACCCAGCGTCACCCTCCTATGTCATTCTCCACCCAGCGTCACCCTTGCTATGTCATTCTCCACCCAACGTCACCCTCCTATGTCATTCTCCACCCAACGTCACCCTCCTATGTCATTCTCCACCCAACGTCACCCTCCTATGTCATTCTCCACCCAACGTCACCCTCGCCATGTCATTCTCCACCCAACGTCACCCTCGCCATGTCATTCTCCACCCAGCGTCACCCTCCTATGTCATTCTCCACCCAACGTCACCCTCCTATGTCATTCTCCACCCAACGTCACCCTCCTATGTCATTCTCCACCCAACGTCACCCTCTTATGTCATTCTCCACCCAGCATCACCCTCCTATGTCATTCTCCACCCAGCGTCACCATCCTATGTCATTCTCCACCCAACGTCACCCTCGCCATGTCATTCTCCACCCAACGTCACCCTCGCCATGTCTTTCTCCACCCAGCGTCACCCTCCTATGTCATTCTACACCCAACGTCACCCTCACTATGTCATTCCCCACCCAGCGTCACCCTCCTATGTCATTCTCCACCCAGCGTCACCCTTGCTATGTCATTCTCCACCCAACGCACCCTCCTATGTCATTCTCCACCCAACGTCACCCTCCTATGTCATTCTCCACCCAACGTCACCCTCCTATGTCATTCTCCACCCAACGTCACCCTCGCCATGTCATTCTCCACCCAACGTCACCCTCGCCATGTCATTCTCCACCCAGCGTCACCCTCCTATGTCATTGTCCACCCAACGTCACCCTCCTATGTCATTCTCCACCCAACGTCACCCTCCTATGTCATTCTCCACCCAACGTCACCCTCCTATGTCATTCTCCACCCAACGTCACCCTCCTATGTCATTCTCCACCCAACGTCATCACTAGAGATGAGCGAATTTCTCAAAAATTCGATTCGGCGAATTCCAGTATGAAATTCGATTCGATGCGAATTAATTCGCTACGAAGTTAACTTATTAAAAGGGTATCTAGGCTTCAGAGAGCCTTTAAATTAGTGCAGAACACTGTACCTTTAATTGAAATGCCCTTGGAGATGAGGAAGGAGAAGGAGAAGGAGAAGGATGAGAAGAAGGAGAAGGATGAGAAGAAGGAGAAGGATGAGAAGAAGGAGAAGGAGAAGGATGAGAAGAAGGAGAAGGATGAGAAGAAGGAGAAGGATGAGAAGAAGGAGAAGGAGAAGGATGAGAAGAAGGAGAAGGAGAAGGATGAGAAGAAGGAGAAGGAGAAGGATGAGAAGATGGAGAAGGAGAAGGATGAGAAGAAGGAGAAGGATGAGAAGAAGGAGAAGGATGAGAAGAAGGAGAAGGATGAGAAGAAGGAGAAGGATGAGGAGAAGGAGAAGGAGAAGGATGAGAAGAAGGAGAAGGATGAGAAGAAGGAGAAGGTTGAGAAGAAGGATGAGAAGAAGGAGAAGGATGAGAAGAAGGATGAGAAGAAGGAGAAGGATGAGAAGAAGGATGAGAAGAAGGAGAAGGATGAGAAGAAGGATGAGAAGAAGGAGAAGGATGAGAAGAAGGAGAAGGAGAAGGATGAGAAGAAGGAGAAGGAGAAGGATGAGAAGAAGGAGAAGGATGAGAAGAAGGAGAAGGATGAGAAGAAAGAGAAGGAGAAGGAGAAGGATGAGAAGAAGGAGAAGGATGAGAAGAAGGAGAAGGATGAGAAGAAGGAGAAGGATGAGAAGAAGGAGAAGGATGAGAAGAAGGATGAGAAGAAGGAGAAGGATGAGAAGAAGGAGAAGGATGAGAAGAAGGAGAAGGATGAGAAGAAGGAGAAGGATGAGAAGAAGGAGAAGGATGAGAAGAAGGAGAAGGAGAAGGATGAGAAGAAGGAGAAGGAGAAGGATGAGAAGAAGGAGAAGGATGAGAAGATGGAGAAGGATGAGAAGAAGGAGAAGGATGAGAAGGAGAAGGATGAGAAGAAGGAGAAGGATGAGAAGAAGGAGAAGGAGAAGGATGAGAAGAAGGAGAAGCATGAGAAGAAGGATGAGAAGAAGGAGAAGGATGAGAAGAAGGATGAGAAGAAGGAGAAGGATGAGAAGAAGGAGAAGGATGAGAAGAAGGAGAAGGATGAGAAGAAGGAGAAGGAGAAGGAGAAGGATGAGAAGAAGGAGAAGGAGAAGGATGAGAAGAAGGAGAAGGATGAGAAGAAGGAGAAGGATGAGAAGAAAGAGAAGGAGAAGGATGAAAAGAAGGAGAAGGATGAGAAGAAGGAGAAGGATGAGAAGAAGGAGAAGGATGAGAAGAAGGAGAAGGATGAGAAGAAGGAGAAGGATGAGAAGAAGGATGAGAAGAAGGAGAAGGATGAGAAGAAGGATGAGAAGAAGGAGAAGGATGAGAAGAAGGAGAAGGATGAGAAGAAGGAGAAGGATGAGAAGAAGGAGAAGGATGAGAAGAAGGAGAAGGATGAGTAGAAGGAGAAGGATGAGAAGAAGGAGAAGGAGAAGGATGAGAAGAAGGAGAAGGAGAAGGATGAGAAGAAGGAGAAGAAGGAGAAGGATGAGAAGAAGGAGAAGGATGAGAAGAAGGATGAGAAGAAGGAGAAGGATGAGAAGAAAGAGAAGGAGAAGGAGAAGGAGAAGGATGAGAAGAAGGAGAAGGATGAGAAGATGGAGAAGGATGAGAAGAAGGAGAAGGATGAGAAGAAGGAGAAGGATGAGAAGAAGGAGAAGGATGAGAAGAAGGAGAAGGATGAGAAGAAGGAGAAGGAGAAGGATGAGAAGAAGGAGAAGGATGAGAAGAAGGAGAAGGAGAAGGATGAGAAGAAGGAGAAGGATGAGAAGAAAGAGAAGGAGAAGGAGAAGGATGAGAAGAAGGAGAAGGATGAGAAGAAGGAGAAGGATGAGAAGAAGGAGAAGGATGAGAAGAAGGAGAAGGATGAGAAGAAGGAAAAGGATGAGAAGAAGGATGAGAAGAAGGAGAAGGATGAGAAGAAGGAGAAGGATGAGAAGAAGGAGAAGGAGAAGGATGAGAAGAAGGAGAAGGATGAGAAGAAGGAGAAGGATGAGAAGAAGGAGAAGGATGAGAAGGAGAAGGAGAAGGAGAAGGAGAAGGATGAGAAGAAGGAGAAGGATGAGAAGTAGGAGAAGGATGAGAAGAAAGAGAAGGAGAAGGAGAAGGATGAGAAGAAGGAGAAGGATGAGAAGATGGAGAAGGATGAGAAGAAGGAGAAGGATGAGAAGAAGGATGAGAAGAAGGAGAAGGATGAGAAGAAGGACAGTTCTGTGACAGTTTCTGTCTATTTCTGACAGTTCTGGGACATTCACTCCATACAGCGGTTGAAACATTGTATCTATTTGTTTCCATAAATGACATTCTGCAGATACACTTAGAGGAGCGCTGCAGATACACTTTTTGCCGGCTTGGAATTATTCTTATTTTCATCCTACTTCTTCTTCATCCTCATCCTCATAAGAAGAAGAAGAGGATGAGGATGAAGAAGAAGAAGAAGAAGTAGGATGAAAATAAGAATAATTCCAAGCCGGCAAAAAGTGTATGTGCAGAGTTCCTCTATTTCTGACAGTTCTCTGACAGTTTCTTCACATGTACAGTGGTTGAAACATCTGTATCCTAAATGGAAACTAAGAGATACAATGTTTCAACCGCTAAACATGTGTTCTTCTGTCAGAGAAATGTCAGAAATAGCGGAGCTCACTGCAGGGACACTTTTGCCGGCTGATCGGGAAATATTCGATTCGCGCACCAGAAGTAGGCAAAATTTCGGATTCGACGCAAATCGAATATTTCTTGAAATTCGACTCGAATTCCGGTTCGCCTGGTTCGATTCGCTCATCTCTAGTCATCACCCTCCTATGTCATTCTCCACCCAACGTCACCCTCCTATGTCATTCTCCACCCAACGTCACCCTCCTATGTCATTCTCCACCCAACGTCACCCTCCTATGTCATTCTCCACCCAACGTCACCCTCCTATGTCATTCTCCACCCAGCGTCACCCTCCTATGTCATTCTCCACCCAGCGTCACCCTCCTATGTCATTCTCCACCCAACGTCACCCTCGCCATGTCATTTTCCACCCAGCGCCACCCTCGCTATGTCACTCTCCACCCAGCGTCACCCTCGCCATGTCACTCTCCACCCAGCGTCACCATCCTATGTCATTCTCCACCCAGCAGCAACCTCGCCATGTCATTCTCCACCCAGTGTCACCCTCCTATGTCATTCTCCACCCAGCGTCACCCTCCTATGTCATTCTCCACCCAGCGTCACCCTCCTATGTCATTCTCCACCCAGCGTCACCCTCGCTATGTCATTCTCCACCCAACGTCACCCTCCTATGTCATTCTCCACCCAGCAGCAACCTCGCCATGTCATTCTCCACCCAGTGTCACCCTCCTATGTCATTCTCCACCCAGCGTCACCCTCGCCATGTCATTCTCCACCCAGTGTCACCCTCCTATGTCATTCTCCACCCAGCGTCACCCTCGCCATGTCATTCTCCACCCAACGTCACCCTCCTATGTCATTCTCCACCCAGTGTCACCCTCCTATGTCATTCTCCACCCAGCGTCACCCTCGCCATGTCATTCTCCACCCAGCGTCACCCTCCTATGTCATTCTCCACCCAGCGTCACCCTCGCCATGTCATTCTCCACCCAGCTTCACCCTCGCTATGTCATTGTCCACCCAGCTTCACCCTCCTATGTCATTCTCCACCCAACGTCACCCTCGCTATGTCATTTTCCACCCAACGTCACCCTCGCTATGTCATTCTCCACCCAGCGTCACCCTCGCCATGTCATTCTCCACCCAGCGTCACCCTCGCCATGTCATTCTCCACCCAGCTTCACCCTCGCTATGTCATTGTCCACCCAGCTTCACCCTCCTATGTCATTCTCCACCCAGCGTCACCCTCGCTATGTCATTCTTGCTATATCATTCTCCACCCAGCATCACGCTCCTATGTCATTCTCCACCCAGTGTCACCCTCCTATGTCATTCTCCACCCAGCGTCACCCTCCTATGTCATTCTCCACCCAACGTCACCCTCGCTATGTCATTCTCCACCCAGTGTCACCCTCCTATGTCATTCTCCACCCAGCGTCACCCTCCTATGTCATTCTCCACCCAACGTCACCCTCGCTATGTCATTCTCCACCCAGCGTCACTGTCATGGAAATTTTGTATTGTTGGTCGAACTTTAAATGTGTCATGTATTTGTGTTATTCATATGTCTCTCGTGTGGCTTAATTAAAGCTCTGAAGGCTGCAATTGGGCCATGCGCATGTACAATGTATGTATTACAGTACTCAGCTTGGTAATGGATGAGATGGCAGATCTGCGCTTATAGACCGGCGTGTATACCACCACGGCATTCCATGCGAATGCTGCTGTCAGTAGACCGTGGGCCTGTATCCACATATCAGCAGCATGGTACCACGTGGGCTTCATAACGCAATGCGCAAGCGGTGTGAACTCCACGTGTAGGCTTATGCATATCTTACAACCCATTACCAACTTGAAACTGTATCTGGGATGGATGTGTTTTAATAAAGATCGTATCGGGCCCATCCAGGTACAGACTGATATTTTTAGGGAGTGCTTGTGCAGAGAATTTTACATACCAATAGAAGCTAGTAGGACAGGAAATATGACCTCAGATGGCTCATAGGGGGGAAGGGGAGGAAGTCTGCTGACCTCAGAAGACTCATGGGGGAGGACCAGTGATAGATAATAGCAAAGGCTATGCTCCAATTGGAATGTACATCCTCTGTATAGGCAATCCCCATTGTATTGTTCGGTGGGAGGGATTGACTTTATTCATGTGGGGGGCATGTGTGTATTCTTAATAAAACAGAGAGCTGAGCCTAAAATCAGCCCTTATGTGAGTTGCAACCAGCCTTAGAGTGTCGTGTGATCATTCCAGGGTAACGGAGCTCCATCACCCACAAATTCAACAGAACCAAAGTATTTGGATGGGCAGGAATCGTGTAGTTTGGCTGCAGTCGTGGTAAGCGAGATTCGCACAGCTTTATGGGGGATTTCTGCACATCCAACTGCGAGTACTCACGGTAAGGAGAAATTCGTTAAAGCGAATTTCCAAGACAGTTTGGCGAGCCTGGTGGATACTAACGCGTATTCTTGCGTAGCTAACCTAGAACGAGGGGGGAATGGCCATCATGAACTAGCAAAAAGTATGCCGGCACATTTCAGGTCTCTCTGCCATTAAGAGGATCGCTTTTTGCGTGTTCGTGTGGCTGATTTCGCTCTCTGTTAGCTAACAAGAAATACCGCTTAACAAGGACCTCGTTTTTTGTCCTAAACTCTTGATTTGTGGGTGAAAAGACGAGGGTTTGTCTCTGCTGAGAGCAGCAGGAGGGGTGGGTTTTGGTTGGCTGGATTTGGTCAAGTTTAAAAAATCTTCCAACCAAAAATTAAACGGGTATATGTTTTAGTGGGTAAAAGTTGTTGCATAGTGTTAGGTAAGTATTTGCGGGTTGTAGGTACTGTGGTGATTGCTTTACCCCCCTCCACGTGAGGTAATTATTACAGTGCTGAAAGGCTTAGGTTAATTGTTAACTGTTGTAAGATCTGTGTTATGTGGTCTGTACAATGTTTTGTGGTACCACTGCTCCCAGCAAGCATGCAGCAGGGGGTCCTTTTTTTTACATGTGCATGTTAGTGTGATATGTTGGTGTTTTATGTCCGTTCTGTGATTGTGCCCAAATTGTGTTGTATGTGTGCTTCATATTGTTGTGTAATTGTCCAGTGTATGTTCTGTCTAAAAGTCTGTTTTATGTAAGAGGCAATTTTGAGGCTAGAGTCTGCCGTGTGCTCCTCTGTGGGGGGTCATTCTAGTATCTGCCATGTGCTCCTCTGTGGGGGGTCATTCTAGTATCTGCCATGTGCTCCTCTGTGGGGGGTCATCTTCTTGACAAACCACATGGACTCCTTTTGTTTGGTGGCCATTTTGTTGGCTACCAAATGTGCAGTAATCTCTATGCAATGTGCATGAAGTTTCCTATATGCATTTGACCCATATTGTGTTTTTAATCCAAATTTTTTTACAGTTTCATTTGTTTGCTTTTAGCTTTAAATTTGCGTATTGCCAGCCAATTTAAAGTGTGTTAAGCGAGTTTTCCCTTCACGTGTTCCACATTTAGTGAGCGCGGTGAAGTCTGGGTTTTTGCACATAGATTTCTTGTATAGTGATTATGTTTTTCTTGTGTTTTTCCTGTTAAAAGTAGTTCCTTATTGTAAAGCGGGTTTGTTTTAAGCTGCTGTGTCGCGTGTTTCACGTCCAGCAGACTTTTTGTGTAAACGGTTCTAGGTGGTTGCAGTAAAGATTGCGTGTATAACGTGGATCGTTTAGCGGTGCTGATAGGAGTGATTTTTGCGTCAGCAACAAGGTTACTTTTGGCGCAGTTTTTCGGTTTACCTCGGTGTAATTGTTGTACTGTGAAACGTCCCGTGTTTTTCATAAGGATCCACTTTGTCCTTTTTAACAGTTTTTCAGGTTGAAAAAGGGTTTTTCTGTGTGTATTAGGAAAGTTTTTTTTCTTTACACAAATTTCCTAAAGGTCAGTTAGCAGGTTTCTGCCCAACCAGTGACCCCTAAGTAACATCCAAGAACCCCTCTTTTTGTTTTGACTTGTGTTAGCTACTGTGTGCAGGGAGAGAAAAGCCACTTTCATCATTGTGCGGTGTGGCCTGCCAAACACAGTGGGTGATGAGAACCACATAAATTACGCTGTGCGAGTGGGCGGTCCAGGGAAGTAACACTTAGCCTGGTTACCACAAACACTTCGGGTGGTCAGGATCACACAAATTGCGCTGTGGGAGTGGGAGGTGTGCTCTCAGTCTGACCGCCACTTGATGCGCTTCGGGTGATCGATAAGTATCACATAAATTACGCTGTGCTGGGAAAGTGGTGGAATCAGGCCTCTCGGTAGGATCCCACCGAGTGCTCCAGGGGGTAAACAGGTACCCGGACGCGGGATATATACCAGTGACTAGTCACGATGGGCAGTAGTCAGTCCATGAAGAGAGAGGGGGAACCAGCCCTCTTCAGGGTAAGGACAGCTGCACAACTGATGAAGGTGAGTTTGGGGGGGAAGTCTACAGAACCCCTCAAAAGGTGGAATAAATGGTCGAAGGGTACCAGATGGGAAATTCCCCGGGAAGGTACATTTGACGCATGGAGGTGGGAAAAATTCATCTCTGAATTTGAACCACGGATGCAGGCGTCAGAACTAGAGATCGCACAGCTATGGCTTCACAGGTCAATCCGATTAGGGAGGCAGGGCATACATAAACTGGTGTCTGTCCGGAAGAACCAGGTGATGTATACCTGGCCTCCAGAGGGAATAAAACAGGAGGATCCGGTGTCAGAGGTGGAGGAAGCTCTTTCAGGGCTGACTCTACTAAGGCAGGCAGGATCAGGGTCTGCTGGGGTTCCCCAACAACCAACAGTGGCTGAGATAAGTATAACTGCACCTGTCTCTTCTGTTAGTGACGTCACTCTTGACATACCTTCTGTGTCTTCTGTCTCTATGCCTCAGCCTCTGCCTCTACCTCTCCCTTCTCCCTGCTTCACCCCAGCTCCTTCTGTTTCCAACTATGAAGCCTACTCAACAACCGATTTGCAGACTATCTGTGAATCAAGGGGAATAGACACCCGGTTAAAAAACAGGGCGGATTGCATCAATGCGCTACGAACCACTGATCAGACCCCTGCCCCCCAGCTATACCCTGATCTGAGGGACCTCAAACCTGAAGGTGCAGTAAGCGAGGTGGTTAATCTAAGCCCACCGATGATGCTGGGTCAGCCCTTGCACTCTTCCCGGACCGAGGCCTATCCAGTCAGGGTGCAGCAATTTGAAGGTCCTCCCAATGCACGGGGGGAACGGACTTTAGGGGAACGGGTAGTTTGGCATGTCCCCTTCACCCCGGCAGAGATCCGCACTATTCTGGCTGAGCTCCCGGACTATCGAGTCAATCCGAGAGGATTTGCTCGAATGTTTGGACAAAACCAGTTCAGCTATGGTATGAGCGGGTCAGATTGTGCACAGATCCTACGGGCAAAGGTGGGCATGGAAGTGGCCAGTACAGTGATTGCAGGGTGCTCTATAACCACGCATGAGGAGATGACTTCAGGGGGCAAAGAGTTCTGTACACAGCTAAAGGCAAAGCTTCCAGAAATGTATGGTGCTACCTCTACTACGGACATGATGAAGCTCACCCAGGGTCCTAATGAGGAAAGCGCCTGCTTCTGGCGCCGTCTCAAGCAGACGGCACTGGATGCGGATCTGGAAGTTGGACCTGATGCTCCAACTGAAGGGGTAAAGGTGACCGCGACGCACATTCTGTTGCGGGCCAAATTTTTGGAAGGCATCGATACTAAAATTCGGGAAAGGCTGGTTCTGGCCCGACCCGAATATAATGAGATGTCTATCCCTGCTATCCTTTCCACTCTTGCGGCAATAGAGAGGGAAATGGATAGAAGAAAACAAGACAAGGCCAAAGTTCTTATGTCCCAGACCCCACACGAAAAACCAAGGGATCTGGGTCACAGGAAGGATAGGCCCCCACCCAGGTGCTTCCAGTGCCACCAAACGGGGCACATGAGGAGGAGCTGTCCCCAATTACCTAAAGGTCGGTGGCAGTTCATTCCTGATGAGTCCTCCGCCCCTGTGACCACCATGGTAAGTAACTCCTATGAATTCTCATAGGAAGTTGACAAATCGGTGTCGGCCCAGATCCATCTTTTTCTAGAGGAATTAAAATATCCCCTCCCTTGCCTCACTGACACCGGTGCAGCAAGAACGGTCCTGCGAAAACAGGACATCCAAGGCAAGGTACCCCTCTCAGGGGAAAGCCCTCCTAACCCCTACTAACCTCACTATCAAACGATGCACTATTCTTAACCCAGCTTCTCTTCTTCCTGTGTTGGAAGATGAGAAGGGGGGGGAGGACAGCAATGACAGTGCTGAATTTTGCAACACGACTAACAATACTAACACCTCTTCTGCTAACATGTCTTCTTTGTCCACTACTAACCTCTCTTCCAAAGGACACGACTGCATTTCTTTGGTGGAACTGGAGTCAGCGGCGACACACCCCATATCACCCCGAGAGTAGCGGTAAGGTTGAACGTCTTCCAATACCCAAAAACCTTGGCCTGAGTGTCTCCCCATTGCCCCCTATTCCATCCGGAATGCCCCTCGGCAACCACATGGGCTGTCACCCTATGAGGTGTTGTTTGGGGGACCTCCCAAAACAGGGTTGTACTTTCCTCAACAGTTGTCGTCTTTGCATTCACAGCTTACAGGTTATGTGCAATCTCTGCAACGGGAGCTGCAGAAGATACACCATCGGGTTCGCGAATCGCTCCCCGATCCAAATACAATAACAGGTGTTCTTTCTATTGAGCCAGGTGATTGGGTCGTCCTAAAGAAACATCAAAGAACCGGACTCGAGCCACGGTTCACCGGACCATACCAAGTCCAGCTGACGACACCTACCTCACTCAAACTCGAGGGACGAGACAACTGGGTGCACGCAAGCCACTGCAAGAAGCTTTTCAGCTACACCAGAGAATGAGGGGTGTCATTTTCCTTTTTCTTTTTGTTTGTATGTCATACATGTGTGTGAACGGAGGAAAAGACGGCAGATACCCCAACCTTTTATTTAAAATGCACCTGCGTTTAGCCAGAACCGCCAACAAAACCAACTGTTGGGTATGCTCAAAGCCCCCACCCAGTCATCACATGTCCGCAATGGCCGCTGTTCATGCCCTATATGACATCCGCGTCGGCATGAAAAAGCAAGGGACCCCTGGTCAGCCCCCACGTAGACATTTGTCGGTAGAACTTAATGACACATTTTTAGCAGGTAACATCAGTTTCAGCACCAATATTAGCTCTAGCTCCTGTAGGGCCCTCACCAGTCCATTATGGGTAACTGGGCAGCTAGGCAGCCCTCAGGTGTGCTTTAACATCAGCTTTGGCACAGGTAACAAGTTTGTTGGGATTACCACCTGCGAGGGAGGTATAACTGTCAATCTGACTAACCAGACTTCCTTTCTGAGTAACCACACTGACCGACCAGACCACGTGTGTTGGAAGGACGGATGTGATGTGCAGACTGAGGGAGCAATCCCCCAGTCTGTGCAACTGTTGCTCAGTACCAGAGGCCGAACGAGGAACTCCTCCTGCTCTGCTCTGACAGGTCCATACTATTTTCTGTGTGGTTCGGCAGCCTATAGAACATTTCCCCAGAACGCGAAAGGTTCGTGTGCCCTCATAAAGCTAGTCCCCGCATCCTATGTAGTGATGGACCATGAAGAGTTGATGGTCCACAAGAAGGTAAGGATGGCAGGGAGAGTTCGCAGGGAGCTGTTCTCTGAGGGCGACCAGGCATGGGCTTGGTTCCCCTCATGGACAGGATGGGGAATAGAACTTATGAAGCGCCTGAACAATTTTTCTGTCATCGTGGATAGTATGTTTAACGAGACCGTAGAGGCTGTCAGAGAAATTGCCCAAGAACAACGGCAGATGGGAATTTTAGTGCTTCAGGAGAAGATGGCCCTCGATTATCTTTTAGCCGCCAAAGGGGGGTTCTGTGAGTTCATCGGAGAGGATTGTTGTACTTGGATAGAAGACACCGATGACAAGGTCCAGGCCCATATGGACAAAGTTAGTGAACTACAGGGAAAAGCTAGAGCTATAGCTAGTGAGGGTTGGAATCCGTTCAAGGGTTTGGGAGGATTGGGAGATTTCCTGTTCTCCATCGGATCTTGGTTGAAGGAAGTGGGAGTGTATATCCTGATGCTTCTCTTTTTCATCTGCCTTTTATATGCCGCGGTGAGATGTTCCTGTTGCCTCATCGACCGTGTAAACCAAGCTCGGGCAGACGACCACATCTCCATGCCCGCTCCTGGGATCCCACTCCAACCACTGATCGGAGGAAGACCTCACCAACCATCCACCTTCTCTACAGATTACGTCCTGGCTTCCCTCTAATTTATCTCTCTGAAGACCACATTCTCCAAGACCTTCAAGCAAGCTTCAAGCCTCATCATGGTTTGTGTCTGCGATTTGGAAAACTGTCTGGGTCGAGACCAGCCTTGTGTGGCCCCGTCTGCAGGGGCAATTTGAGAATCTGTTGCTGGATCTCCCCAGACCACCGTGGGATCACAAGCTTTATTCATACCACAAGTCTGTTTGTGGTTTTTGCAAGAGCCTTCCTGTAGTGAAGGTTCCAACGCTCTTGAGGATCATCGCTTCAATCAAGCCTGTTTGCGTCGAGTCTGCGTCGGGTCTTGTTGTTTCAGGTACCCCGTGGAGCTTTATTCTCAGGGACAACTACAGGAACTCTTTGAAGTTTGAGACTACACCCATCAAGCTGAAGAAGATCAAGAAGGGACACGAGGAGAATATGATAAAACAGGAGGGAATGTCATGGAAATTTTGTATTGTTGGTCGAACTTTAAATGTGTCATGTATTTGTGTTATTCATATGTCTCTCGTGTGGCTTAATTAAAGCTCTGAAGGCTGCAATTGGGCCATGCGCATGTACAATGTATGTATTACAGTACTCGGCTTGGTAATGGATGAGATGGCAGATCTGCGCTTATAGACCGGCGTGTATACCACCACGGCATTCCATGCGAATGCTGCTGTCAGTAGACCGTGGGCCTGTATCCACATATCAGCAGCATGGTACCACGTGGGCTTCATAACGCAATGCGCAAGCGGTGTGAACTCCACGTGTAGGCTTATGCATATCTTACAACCCATTACCAACTTGAAACTGTATCTGGGATGGATGTGTTTTAATAAAGATCGTATCGGGCCCATCCAGGTACAGACTGATATTTTTAGGGAGTGCTTGTGCAGAGAATTTTACATACCAATAGAAGCTAGTAGGACAGGAAATATGACCTCAGATGGCTCATAGGGGGGAAGGGGAGGAAGTCTGCTGACCTCAGAAGACTCATGGGGGAGGACCAGTGATAGATAATAGCAAAGGCTATGCTCCAATTGGAATGTACATCCTCTGTATAGGCAATCCCCATTGTATTGTTCGGTGGGAGGGATTGACTTTATTCATGTGGGGGGCATGTGTGTATTCTTAATAAAACAGAGAGCTGAGCCTAAAATCAGCCCTTATGTGAGTTGCAACCAGCCTTAGAGTGTCGTGTGATCATTCCAGGGTAACGGAGCTCCATCACCCACAAATTCAACAGAACCAAAGTATTTGGATGGGCAGGAATCGTGTAGTTTGGCTGCAGTCGTGGTAAGCGAGATTCGCACAGCTTTATGGGGGATTTCTGCACATCCAACTGCGAGTACTCACGGTAAGGAGAAATTCGTTAAAGCGAATTTCCAAGACATCACCCTCCTATGTCATTCTCCACCCAACGTCACCCTCGCCATGTCATTCTCCACCCAGCGTCACCCTCGCCATGTCATTCTCCACCCAGCGTCACCCTCGCCATGTCATTCTCCACCCAGCGTCACCCTCCTATGTCATTCTCCACCCAACGTCACCCTCGCCATGTCATTCTCCACCCAGCGTCACCCTCGCCATGTCATTCTCCACCCAGCGTCACCCTTGCTATGTCACTCTCCACCCAGCGTCACCCTCGCCATGTCATTCTCCACCCAACGTCACCCTCGCCATGTCATTCTCCACCCAACGTCACCCTCTTATGTCATTCTCCACCCAGCGTCACCCTCCTATGTCATTCTCCACCCAGCGTCACCCTCGCTATGTCATTCTCCACCCAACGTCACCCTCCTATGTCATTCTCCACCCAACGTCACCCTCGCTATGTCATTCTCCACCCAACGTCACCCTCGCCATGTCATTCTCCACCCAGCGTCACCCTCCTATGTCATTCTACACCCAACGTCACCCTCACTATGTCATTCCCCACCCAGCGTCACCCTCCTATGTCATTCTCCACCCAGGGTCACCCTCGCTATGTCACTCTATACCCAACGTCACCCTCCTATGTCATTCTCCACCCAGCGTCACCCTCGCTATGTCACTCTCCACCCAACGTCACCCTAGCTATGTCATTCTCCACCCAACGTCACCCTCCTATGTCATTCTCCACCCACCTAAGGTCACCCTCGCTATGACATTCTCCACCCACCTAACGTCACCCTCGCTATGTCATTCTCCACCCAGCGTCACCCTCGCTATGTCATTCTCCACCCAACGTCACCCTCGCTATGTCATTCTCCACCCAGCGTCACCCTCGCTATGTCATTCTCCACCCAGCGTCACCCTCCTATGTCATTCTCCACCCAGCGTCACCCTCCTATGTCATTCTCCACCCAGCGTCACCCTCGCTATGTCACTATCCACCCAACGTCACCCTCGCTATGTCATTCTCCACCCAACGTCACCCTCCTATGTCATTCTCCACCCAGCGTCACCCTTCTATGTCATTCTCCACCCACCTAACGTCACCCTCGCTATGTCATTCTCCACCCACCTAACGTCACCCTCGCTATGTCATTCTCCACCCAGCGTCACCCTCGCTATGTCAATCTCCACCCAACGTCACCCTCGCTATGTCATTCTCCACCTGTCACCCTCCTATGTCATTCTCCACCCAACGTCACCCTCCTATGTCATTCTCCACCCAACGTCACCCCCCTATGTCCTTCTTCACCCAACGTCACCCTCCTATGTCATTCTCCACCCAACGTCACCCTCGCTATGTCATTCTCCACCCAACGTCACCCTCGCCATGTCACTCTCCACCCAGCGTCACCCTCGCCATGTCACTCTCCACCCAGCGTCACCCTCGCCATGTCATTCTCCACCCAGCGTCACCCTCGCCATGTCATTCTCCACCCAGCGTCACCCTCGCTATGTCATTCTCCACCCAGCGTCACCCTCGCTATGTCATTCTCCACCCAGCGTCACCCTCGCTATGTCATTCTCCACCCAGCGTCACCCTCGCCATGTCATTCTCCACCCAGCATCACCCTCGCTATGTCACCCTCCTATGTCATTGTCCACCCAGCGTCACCCTCCTATGTCATTCTCCACCCAGCGTCACCCTCGCTATGTCACTCTCCACCCAGCGTCACCCTCCTATGTCATTCTCCACCCAGCGTCACCCTCGCTATGTCATTCTCCACCCAACGTCACCCTCGTCATGTCATTCTCCACCCAGCGTCACCCTCGCCATGTCATTCTCCACCCAGCGTCACCATCGCCATGTCATTCTCCACCCAGCGTCACCCTCCTATGTCATTCTCCACCCAGCGTCACCCTCCTATGTCATTCTCCACCCAGCGTCACCCTCCTATGTCATTCTCCACCCAGCGTCACCCTCCTATGTCATTCTCCACCCAGCGTCACCCTCCTATGTCATTCTCCGCCCAGCAGCAACCTCGCCATGTCATTCTCCACCCAGCGTCACCCTCCTATGTCATTCTCCACCCAGCGTCACCCTCCTATGTCATTCTCCACCCAGCGTCACCCTCCTATGTCATTCTCCACCCAGCGTCACCCTCCTATGTCATTCTCCACCCAGCGTCACCCTCCTATGTCATTCTCCACCCAGCGTCACCCTCCTATGTCATTCTCCACCCAACGTCACCCTCGCCATGTCATTCTCCACCCAGCGTCACCCTCGCCATGTCATTCTCCACCCAGCGTCACCCTCGCTATGTCATTCTTGCTATGTCATTCTCCACCCAGCATCACCCTCGCTATGTCATTCTCCACCCAGCGTCACCCTCCTATGTCATTCTCCACCCAGCGTCACCCTCCTATGTCATTCTCCACCCAACGTCACCCTCGCTATGTCATTCTCCACCCAACGTCACCCTCGCCATGTCATTCTCCACCCAACGTCACCCTCCTATGTCATTCTCCACCCAGCGTCACCCTCCTATGTCATTCTCCACCCAACGTCACCCTCGCTATGTCATTCTCCACCCAGCGTCACCCTCGCCATGTCATTCTCCACCCAGCGTCACCCTCGCCATGTCACTCTCCACCCAGCATCACCCTCGCCATGTCATTCTCTACCCAGCGTCACCCTCGCTATGTCACTCTCCACCCAGCGTCACCCTCCTATGTTATTCTCCACTCAACGTCACCCTCGCTATGTCATTCTCCACCCAGCGTCACCCTCGCCATGTCATTCTCCACCCAGCGTCACCCTCGCCATGTCACTCTCCACCCAGCGTCACCCTCGCCATGTCACCCTCGCCATGTCACTCTCCACCCAGCATCACCCTACTATGTCATTCTCCACCCAGCAGCAACCTCGCCATGTCATTCTCCACCGTCACCCTCCTATGTCATTCTCCACCCAGCGTCACCCTCGCCATGTCATTCTCCACCCAGCGTCACCCTCCTATGTCATTCTCCACCCAACGTCACCCTCGCTATGTAATTCTCCACTCAACGTCACCCTCGCCATGTCATTCTCCACCCAACGTCACCCTGCCATGTCATTCTCCACCCAACGTCACCCTCCTATGTCATTCTCCACCCAACGTCACCCTCCTATGCCACTGTCCACCCAACGTCACCCTCGCCATGTCATTCTCCACCCAGCGTCACCCTCACTATGTCATTCTCCACCCAGCGTCACCCTCCTATGTCATTCTCCACCCAACGTCACCCTCGCTATGTCATTCTCCACCCAGCGTCACCCTCGCCATGTCATTCTCCACCCAGCGTCACCCTCGCCATGTCACTCTCCACCCAGCGTCACCCTCGCCATGTCATTCTCCACCCAGCGTCACCCTCCTATGTCATTCTCCACCCAGCGTCACCCTCCTATGTCATTCTCCACCCAGCGTCACCCTCGCCATGTCATTCTCCACCCAGCGTCACCCTCCTATGTCATTCTCCACCCAACGCCACCCTCGCTATGTCATTCTCCACCCAACGTCACCCTCCTATGTCATTCTCCACCCAACGTCACCCTCGTCATGTCATTCTCCACCCAACGTCACCCTCACTATGTCATTCTCCACCCAGCGTCACCCTCCTATGTCATTCTCCACCCAACGCCACCCTCGCTATGTCATTCTCCACCCAACGTCACCCTCCTATGTCATTCTCCACCCAACGTCACCCTCGTCATGTCATTCTCCACCCAACGTCACCCTCGTCATGTCATTCTCCACCCAACGTCACCCTCACTATGTCATTCTCCACCCAGCGTCACCCTCGCTATGTCATTCTCCACCCAGCGTCACCCTCCTATGTCATTCTCCACCCAACGTCACCCTCGCTATGTCATTCTCCAGCCAACGTCACCCTCGCTATGTCATTCTCCACTCAACGTCACCCTCGCCATGTCATTCTCCACCCAACGTCACCCTCCTATGTCATTCTCCACCCAACGTCACCATCATCATGTCATTCTCCACCCAACGTCACCCTCCTATGCCACTGTCCACCCAACGTCACCCTCGCCATGTCATTCTCCACCCAGTGTCACCCTCCTATGTCATTCTCCACCCAGCGTCACCCTCGCTATGTCATTCTCCACCCAGCGTCACCCTCGCCATGTCATTCTCCACCCAGCGTCACCCTCGCCATGTCACTCTCCACCCAGCATCACCCTCGCTATGTCATTCTCCACCCAGCGTCACCCTCGCTATGTCATTCTCCACCCAGCGTCACCCTCCTATGTCATTCTCCACCCAGCGTCACCCTCGCTATGTCATTCTCCACCCAGCGTCACCCTCCTATGTCATTCTCCACCCAACGTCACCCTTGTTATGTCATTCTCCACCCAGCGTCACCCTCGCTATGTCATTCTCCACCCAGCGTCACCCTCCTATGTCATTCTCCACCCAACGTCACCCTCCTATGCCACTGTCCACCCAACGTCACCCTCGCCATGTCATTCTCCACCCAGCGTCACCCTCACTATGTCATTCTCCACCCAGCGTCACCCTCCTATGTCATTCTCCACCCAACGTCACCCTCGCTATGTCATTCTCCACCCAGCGTCACCCTCGCCATGTCATTCTCCACCCAGCGTCACCCTTGCCATGTCACTCTCCACCCAGCATCACCCTCGCTATGTCATTCTCCACCCAGCGTCACCCTCGCTATGTCATTCTCCACCCAGCGTCACCCTCCTATGTCATTCTCCACCCAGCGTCACCCTCGCTATGTCATTCTCCACCCAGCGTCACCCTCCTATGTCATTCTCCACCCAGCGTCACCCTCGCCATGTCATTCTCCATCCAGCGTCACCCTCCTATGTCATTCTCCACCCAACGCCACCCTCGCTATGTCATTCTCCACCCAACGTCACCCTCCTATGTCATTCTCCACCCAACGTCACCCTCGCTATGTCATTCTCCACCCAACGTCACCCTCCTATGTCATTCTCCACCCAACGTCACCCTCCTATGTCATTCTCCACCCAACGTCACCCTCGTCATGTCATTCTCCACCCAACGTCACCCTCGCTATGTCATTCTCCACCCAACGTCACCCTCCTATGTCATTCTCCACCCAGCGTCACCCTCGCTATGTCATTCTCCACCCAGCGTCACCCTCCTATGTCATTCTCCACCCAGCGTCACCCTCGCCATGTCATTCTCCATCCAGCGTCACCCTCCCATGTCATTCTCCATCCAGCGTCACCCTCCCATGTCATTCTCCACCCAACGCCACCCTCGCTATGTCATTCTCCACCCAACGTCACCCTCGCTATGTCATTCTCCACCCAACGTCACCCTCCTATGTCATTCTCCACCCAACGTCACCCTCCTATGTCATTCTCCACCCAACGTCACCCTCCTATGTCATTCTCCACCCAACGTCACCCTCGTCATGTCATTCTCCACCCAACGTCACCCTCGCTATGTCATTCTCCACCCAGCGTCACCCTCCTATGTCATTCTCCACCCAACGTCACCCTCGCTATGTCATTCTCCACCCAGCGTCACCCTCGCCATGTCATTCTCCACCCAGCGTCACCCTTGCCATGTCACTCTCCACCCAGCATCACCCTCGCTATGTCATTCTCCACCCAGCGTCACCCTCGCTATGTCATTCTCCACCCAGCGTCACCCTCCTATGTCATTCTCCACCCAGCGTCACCCTCGCTATGTCATTCTCCACCCAGCGTCACCCTCCTATGTCATTCTCCACCCAGCGTCACCCTCGCCATGTCATTCTCCATCCAGCGTCACCCTCCTATGTCATTCTCCACCCAACGCCACCCTCGCTATGTCATTCTCCACCCAACGTCACCCTCCTATGTCATTCTCCACCCAACGTCACCCTCGCTATGTCATTCTCCACCCAACGTCACCCTCCTATGTCATTCTCCACCCAACGTCACCCTCCTATGTCATTCTCCACCCAACGTCACCCTCGTCATGTCATTCTCCACCCAACGTCACCCTCGCTATGTCATTCTCCACCCAACGTCACCCTCCTATGTCATTCTCCACCCAGCGTCACCCTCGCTATGTCATTCTCCACCCAGCGTCACCCTCCTATGTCATTCTCCACCCAGCGTCACCCTCGCCATGTCATTCTCCATCCAGCGTCACCCTCCTATGTCATTCTCCACCCAACGCCACCCTCGCTATGTCATTCTCCACCCAACATCACCCTCCTATGTCATTCTCCACCCAACGTCACCCTCGCTATGTCATTCTCCACCCAACGTCACCCTCCTATGTCATTCTCCACCCAACGTCACCCTCCTATGTCATTCTCCACCCAACGTCACCCTCCTATGTCATTCTCCACCCAACGTCACCCTCGTCATGTCATTCTCCACCCAACGTCACCCTCGCTATGTCATTCTCCACCCAACGTCACCCTCCTATGTCATTCTCCACCCAACGTCACCCTCGCTATGTCATTCTCCACCCAGCGTCACCCTCGCTATGTCATTCTCCACCCAGCGTCACCCTCCTATGTCATTCTCCACCCAGCGTCACCCTCCTATGTCATTCTCCACCCAGCGTCACCCTCCTATGTCATTCTCCACCCAGCGTCACCCTCGCCATGTCATTCTCCATCCAGCGTCACCCTCCCATGTCATTCTCCATCCAGCGTCACCCTCCCATGTCATTCTCCACCCAACGCCACCCTCGCTATGTCATTCTCCACCCAACGTCACCCTCGCTATGTCATTCTCCACCCAACGTCACCCTCCTATGTCATTCTCCACCCAACGTCACCCTCCTATGTCATTCTCCACCCAACGTCACCCTCCTATGTCATTCTCCACCCAACGTCACCCTCCTATGTCATTCTCCACCCAACGTCACCCTCGTCATGTCATTCTCCACCCAACGTCACCCTCGCTATGTCATTCTCCACCCAGCGTCACCCTCCTATGTCATTCTCCACCCAACGTCACCCTCGCTATGTCATTCTCCACCCAGCGTCACCCTCGCCATGTCATTCTCCACCCAGCGTCACCCTTGCCATGTCACTCTCCACCCAGCGTCACCCTCGCTATGTCATTCTCCACCCAGCGTCACCCTCGCTATGTCATTCTCCACCCAGCGTCACCCTCCTATGTCATTCTCCACCCAGCGTCACCCTCGCTATGTCATTCTCCACCCAGCGTCACCCTCCTATGTCATTCTCCACCCAGCGTCACCCTCGCCATGTCATTCTCCATCCAGCGTCACCCTCCTATGTCATTCTCCACCCAACGCCACCCTCGCTATGTCATTCTCCACCCAACGTCACCCTCCTATGTCATTCTCCACCCAACGTCACCCTCGCTATGTCATTCTCCACCCAACGTCACCCTCCTATGTCATTCTCCACCCAACGTCACCCTCCTATGTCATTCTCCACCCAACGTCACCCTCGTCATGTCATTCTCCACCCAACGTCACCCTCGCTATGTCATTCTCCACCCAACGTCACCCTCCTATGTCATTCTCCACCCAGCGTCACCCTCGCTATGTCATTCTCCACCCAGCGTCACCCTCCTATGTCATTCTCCACCCAGCGTCACCCTCGCCATGTCATTCTCCATCCAGCGTCACCCTCCTATGTCATTCTCCACCCAACGCCACCCTCGCTATGTCATTCTCCACCCAACATCACCCTCCTATGTCATTCTCCACCCAACGTCACCCTCGCTATGTCATTCTCCACCCAACGTCACCCTCCTATGTCATTCTCCACCCAACGTCACCCTCCTATGTCATTCTCCACCCAACGTCACCCTCCTATGTCATTCTCCACCCAACGTCACCCTCGTCATGTCATTCTCCACCCAACGTCACCCTCGCTATGTCATTCTCCACCCAACGTCACCCTCCTATGTCATTCTCCACCCAACGTCACCCTCGCTATGTCATTCTCCACCCAGCGTCACCCTCGCTATGTCATTCTCCACCCAGCGTCACCCTCCTATGTCATTCTCCACCCAGCGTCACCCTCCTATGTCATTCTCCAGCCAACGTCACCCTCGCTATGTCATTCTCCAGCCAATGATTCACAAATAGTGCAGCGCTCACTCAAAAATAATAATATTAAATGCCAAACCACTGTGTGTGAATAAATACACTCAAAAGTGCAAAGATATTACAATAAAGTGCCAAAATAAAAATATGAATATAAATAATTAAATTAAATAAATAGTGCCACTATAAATAAAGTGACTCCTAAACCGTGTACACACACAAACAATGATGTAGACCCCTTTGAAAAAAGGGGATAACCAAAAGTGCTTAGGTGCCAAATAAGTGTCCATACTTTAAAACACTCGAATAATCAAAATGTCCATACAGCAAACAATATGTGATGAATGCGTCATGCCATGTGCAATGGTGCTTTGTAATTCTGTGACCGTGTCAACACACTTCTTCTATTGCGGCTAAAATACCTCCTCACCTGCTCCCGGTGACCCCCAGGGGCCAAACAGCTTTCAGGATCACCCTGGATCCTTTACCATAAGGGCTGGTACCAATCCTCATGCAGTGGATCTCCTAAAGGGCTCCCGTTGCCCCAGACAGGCAGTTTCTGTAGGACAATAGCTCACCAACACAGTGAGCCAAAAAAGATCCTCTATTGTGCAGTATTTCTTTACACCAAGACTCCTTTATTTAATGAAAGAATGCCACTCACATGTCAAGCCGTTCTCCCTCCTCACCGATGTATGGGTGTACTGCATGTGTGTGGGACTTCCTGGGTATACCAAGATGGCCACCAACGCCGGAAGTGTGTCACCGTGCACCGGAAGCTGCGTATTAGCGTACCTACGCGTTACGTCACAGACTGCTCGTGACTTCCTCGGGGTATCACGAGCAGTCTGTGACGTAACGCGTAGGTACGCTAACAGTTTATTTATACTCATATTTTTATTTTGGCACTTTATTGTAATATCTTTGCACTTTTGAGTGTATTTATTCACACACAGTGGTTTGGCATTTCATATTATTATTTTTGAGTGAGCGCTGCACTATTTGTGAATCATTTAACACTGTTTAGGTATCAGGTTTGAGTGTTGGCAGCTTCAAGTGAGGTTATACTTCCTTTTAAGCGCAGGAGGACCCTGGTTTATAACTATTCTCCCCCCAATGTCACCCTCACCTTGACATTCTCCACCTGTCACCCTCACCATGCCATTTTCTACCCTATGTCACCCTTGCAACACCATTCTTCACCCAATGTCACCCTCACCTTGACATTCTCCACCTGTAACCCTTGCCATGCCATTTTCTACCCTATGTCACCCTTGCAACACCATTCTTCACCCAATGTCGCCCTTACTATGTCATTCCCCACCCAACATCACTATAGCTATGCCATCCTCAGTGCTAAGTCATTTTCGTTAGGCACTTTTCTGTGAGGTTTTTCGCTGATTACATCATTCTCTGGTTGGAAACACTCTCCCTATTTCATACTCTGTGTGACGTCACCCTCGCTAGGCCTTCCCCTAGAAGTCACTCCCCACCCCAATCTTGTCATGGAAATTTTGTATTACAGGTTGAACTTTAAATGTGTCATATATTCGTGTTATTCATATGTCTCTCGTGTGTATAATTAAAGCTCTGAAGGCTGCAATTGGGCCATGCCATGTACAATGTATGTATTACAGTACTCAGCTTGGTAATGGATGAGATGGCGGATCTGCGCTTATAGACCGGCATGTATACCACCATTCCATGCGAATGCCGCCGGCGGTAGGCCACGGGCCTGTATCCACATATCAGCAGCATAGTACCACACGGACTTCGTATAGTCAGGCGCCGCGCAGTGCAAACTCCGCGTGTAGGCTCATGTATATCTCCACAAGCCGCTACCGACCTGAACTGTATCTGGATGGATGTGTTTTAATAAAGATCATATCGGGCCCATCCAGATACAGACTGGCACTGTTTAATCTAAGGGATGCTTGTACAGACAATGAACATACTGCTGGGAGCTGATAGCATGTAAATAATGGGAAACTCGCTCTCCGAAGCGAGCTTACGGGGAGGGCAGGACAAACTGGAAAAAACTGTTTTTTGGTATAGGTTAAGAGGGAGCTTTGCACTCCGAGCAGGATGGACATTCTCGTGTATGGACACTCCCTATACATTGTTCTGTGGGAGGGGATTGACTTGGCCCCGTGCGGGGAGTGTGTTTTGTAAGATAATAAAAACAGGAGTCTGGTGTTAGACCCGGGCAGAGTGGATTCCAACTTTAACCTGGGAGTATCGTCTGATTTATTCCTGGGTTACTGGAGCTCCATTTCCCCACATCTCAAAAGAGCTAAACCTTTGCACACCGGTTGGAGGCGCAGGAATCGTGGAGCTAAGCTGCAGTCGCGGTAAGTGAAGGGCGCAATACGGTTGCAGTGAAGTTCGCACAGCTTTATGGGGGATTTCTGTGCATCCAACTGCGGGCACTCACGGTAAGGAAAATTAATTGAAAGCGAATTTCCAAGACAATCTCTGTGTGACGTCACTTGCTATGATTTATGTTAACATAAAAAAACTGACCCAATGAGATATAATTGTATGCATTATTCTAATATCTGTCCTGCGTGCGGTGAGCGCTAGAAGATCTGTCCTGCGTGCGGCGAGCGCTAGAAGATCCGTCCTGCGTGCGGTGAGCGCTAGAAGATCCGTCCTGCGTGCGGTGAGCGCTAGAAGATCCGTCCTGCGTGCGGTGAGCGCTAGAAGATCCGTCCTGCGTGCGGTGAGCGCTAAAAGATCTGTCCTGCGTGCGGTGAGCGCTAGAAGATCTGTCCTGCGTGCGGGAGCGCTAGAAGATCTGTCCTGCGTGCGGTGAGCGCTAGAAGATCTGTCCTGCGTGCGGTGAGCGCTAGAAGATCTGTCTTGCGTGCGGTGAGCGCTAGAAGATCTGTCCTGCGTGCGGTGAGCGCTAAAAGATCTGTCCTGCGTGCGGTGAGCGCTAGAAGATCTGTCCTGCGTGCGGTGAGCGCTAGAAGATCCGTCCTGCGTGCGGTGAGCGCTAGAAGATCCGTCCTGCGTGCGGTGAGCGCTAGAAGATCCGTCCTGCGTGCGGTGAGCGCTAGAAGATCCGTCCTGCGTGCGGTGAGCGCTAGAAGATCCGTCCTGCGTGCGGTGAGCGCTAGAAGATCCGTCCTGCGTGCGGTGAGCGCTAGAAGATCCGTCCTGCGTGCGGTGAGCGCTAGAAGATCCGTCCTGCGTGCGGTGAGCGCTAGAAGATCCGTCCTGCGTGCGGTGAGCGCTAGAAGATCCGTCCTGCGTGCGGTGAGCGCTAGAAGATCTGTCTTGCGTGCGGTGAGCGCTAGAAGATCTGTCCTGCGTGCGGTGAGCGCTAAAAGATCTGTCCTGCGTGCGGTGAGCGCTAGAAGATCTGTCCTGCGTGCGGTGAGCGCTAGAAGATCCGTCCTGCGTGCGGTGAGCGCTAGAAGATCCGTCCTGCGTGCGGTGAGCGCTAGAAGATCCGTCCTGCGTGCGGTGAGCGCTAGAAGATCCGTCCTGCGTGCGGTGAGCGCTAGAAGATCCGTCCTGCGTGCGGTGAGCGCTAGAAGATCCGTCCTGCGTGCGGTGAGCGCTAGAAGATCCGTCCTGCGTGCGGTGAGCACTATATGGTAGCATGCTTATTAGCTCAGGGAGAAGAGCAGGAAAGATTCAGCCATTCCCTAACACCTAACCATGGTTCCCCAGTGCAGCAGCCAATGAAATCTCATTATTTAGCAGTATAGAACAATCACAAGATTGGAAAGAGACAGAAAGCAGCAACTGTGATTTGCTCAGAATTTGGAGTGGGATAAGAGTGGCTGTGCAGTACTACATGGTGGTGTGTGATTGGTAGGTGTTGGGCGCTGTACATGGCACATCGGCATGGGGTCAGAACAGTTCCTGGCACTGTGCTGGTATATGGGGAGGTCGGTGCAGGCTGCTATGGGGTATGTTGTGTCTAAGCACATGAAGAGTAGCACATAGTACACGCTCCACATACGGTGCAGACTACACACACAGCAGGAAATACACGCTCCACATACGGTGCAGACTACACACACAGCAGGAAATACACGCTCCACATACGGTGCAGACTACACACACAGCAGGAAATACACGCTCCACATACGGTGCAGACTACACACACAGCAGGAAATACTGGTTTCTCACTCACAGAAGTCTATGCTGGATCTGGCCAGCTGTCACATCCTGCCTGTGGGGCACATGATGGCCATTATCCAGGACTACAGCCCACAACATCATGAGTCCCAGTGAAAGGACAGAGACATGACAGACACACCATGGGAGATCATTACACCAATACCCCCCTCTGTACATTGACTCATCACCTCTACAAACAGAAACTATATAAAAACAAATAAAAATGAAATCCAACTGCTGAACAAAAACCTTCCACCAGGCAGTGCAGCAACACAAGTAGAATGAAGGGCAAAAGCTTTTTATTGTTTCATTTTGGATATTGTAGGGGAGGGTTATACCCCTGCAAGGCTGATGTTTGCCATCTGTATCCCCATTGGGGAGATTTCCCTTCACTTCCTGTTCCCGAGCCAAAAGAGGAAGTGAGAGGAAATACCTACAAAAGGAATCTCTTGGGGACCCCCAGGTCACCAGAACTAGCGCCCCCATTACAGGATTTCCCCTCTATTACTTTTCTAGGAACAATAAACACGGACGTATTCTAATCCATCTCCACTCCATTTTTTTCTTTTTAGTTTTGGATGGAGAGGAGACAGACTAGACCCCCTGTTAGGTTTTGATTGCTGTCTGTGCCCCTCTTAGGAAGAGCCACCTTCCGAATTTTTGCGGTTTACCATTATCATTAAAAGTAAAAAGACAATCCCATATTTTGGGTTGACATCGGAACAGCATTGGAGGGGAAATCTTCCAATGGGGACACTGGTTCTAGTGACACCCCTGGATTGCCTTTAGTTACATGACAATAAATAAATGACAATGTTGGCTATTATTGTTATCACACAAATGCCCCCCCCCCCCCCCCCCAATCAGCTGTTGTCTGTGTCCCATCCTGGTCATCACATTCACAGAGCAGAGATTTTGGGTTGACAACAGCAATGGAGGGGAAATCTTCCAATGGGGACACTGGTTCTAGTGGCACCCCTGGATTGCCTTACTTTGGGGGGATTTCCTCTCACTTTCTGTTTTGGCTCTGGGGCAGTAAGTGAAAAGAAATCCCCTCAATGGACACAGATGGCAAAATAAAACTGACCAGGGTTATAATCCTCGCTTAAACCATCCAAAATGAAAAAAAACCCTCAAAAAACAAAAAAACCCCAAAAAACAAAAACAAAAAGGTTTTGCGTTTAGTTACTCTGTAATAAAAGACAATGTTGGCTATTATTGTTATCACACAAATGCCCCCCCCCCCCCTTCAGCCGTTGTCTGTGTCCCATCCCGGCCCTCACATTCACAGAGCAGTGTTACGAGGGTCTGCATTCACCTCCCACCACACTCAGATACAGCGACCTCCCTTCCTGGACCTCCATCACCCCAATAACAGACCAAGCACAGTCCAGATACACGCGGTCTCCTTTTTTTTTTTTTTAATGAAATCCACACAAAGGTTGGTGATAAAAAAAATCGCATATTGTGTAATGGTTGTGGTGAGACGTGCTGCCCCGGTGAGGGAGCGTGACGTGGTTTCAGTTGCGGCGGATTGTTGTGACATCACAGAATAAAAAGGCAATAAAATAGGATGATGTGCCCCAACATACCTGTGTAGGAAACCATGGGGGATGGGCGTGGAGGAGTTGTATTCCCAAACTAAAAAGGTGTGGCGTTGTAACCGGCGTAGGACAGAATAAAATGTCAATAAATAAGGAGCCCACAGTATAACATACATGTTCCGTGGGATAATACATGGCAGTATCAGAAGTCAGTGTGGCCTTTCCAAAAATACACAATTTATAAGGTTTGGCTACGGTAAGGGGCGAGCGGACTACATGCACTCTTAAAAAAATAGCGAGGATCATTTCTGTTGACATTCAGATGGACGTAACTTTACCCCACCGCTGTTGTTGGAGGAAGAAAATGTGCGGGAAATTGTCAGCTCGGAGATGGGTTCATTCACACAACACAGTATTGGGGGCTCGCCCGGGATTGGTGGCAAGCAGGAAGGCAGCTGGGGACAATCAAGCTATATACATTATATACACGTAGATGGTTCTGCTACACAAATACTGTGTGACCACGCAGCAAGGATGGAACCTCGACAACGGCTTGGTTGGAGCCCGGGAGACAACCCTTCTCATGGTCGGCCACTCATTGGATTTCTCTCTCTTTGGCACTTGCCAGCGTCCCATGAGAAAACGCCAAATGAAGTCCACAGATTTCAGTCTACACGTGATCCCGTCCATGATCCTTGACAAATAAAACACAGGCTGAGGGGCCACTCCAGCTGGCCACGTAACATGCCCTCTTCTCCACCTCTGCTGCAATACTAACCCCAACCATCAGAGGTGTCCCCATCCACGTCAGTGTGGTATTCAATACTGCTGATACACGGAATTCTAGAACCACGGGTAGCGATCGTTATGACGAATGATATAAATAGGCTAGCAGGGTTACATGGCGTATAATGTACATGGAAAGAAGGCGGGGCTTGTTTGGCGACACGAGAGCACAGAAGGAGGAAGGCAGTCTGTGTCGGATTATCGCTGCTTTAGCAAAGCTCTGTACATGGCAAATCCCAGGACGGCAAACACCGTGGCACCAAAACTCGCTCGTAACCAAAACGTGGAACCTTTAAGTTCGGCCTGTGACATGTGCCTGTGACAGGGAGAGAAAACAGAAAATAAAAGCCATGTTACTCTGTGTCCAGGGAAGGAGGAGAACAAGATGGTTAGTAATGCCTAAAGGACCAGGACAGAGAACGTGCACTACCCCAAATCACCAGAGTGAGCTCTGTAATCCCCCCCCCCCAAAACGGAGCGAAGGAAACACTCACAAATGGGTCTTCTACTGGGTTCACTCCTGACTGAGTGACAGGGACCGATCTCACACCATGGGGGAAGAGACAACCCCTCATACATTGTAACAAGGTACAATTCCTGACTGAGTGACAGGACCGATCTCACACCATGGGGGAAGACACAACCCCTCATACATTGTAAGAAGGTACAATTCCTGACTGAGTGACAGGACCGATCTCACACCATAGAGGAAGACACAACCCCTCATACATTGTAAGAAGGTACAATTCCTGACCGAGTGACAGGACTGATCTCACACCATGGGGGAAGAGACAACCCCTCATACATTGTAAGAAGGTACAATTCCTGACTGAGTGACAGGACTGATCTCACACCATGGAGGAAGAGACAACCCCTCATACATTGTAACAAGGTACAATTCCTGACTGAGTGACAGGACTGATCTCACACCATGGAGGAAGAGACAACCCCTCATACATTGTAACAAGGTACAATTCCTGACTGAGTGACAGGACCGATCTCACACCATGGGGGAAGAGACAACCCCCTCATACATTGTAAGAAGGTACAATTCCTGACTGAGTGACAGGACTGATCTCACACCATGGAGGAAAAGACAACCCCTCATACATTGTAAGAAGGTACAATTCCTGACTGAGTCACAGGACCGATCTCACACCATAGAGGAAGAGACAACCCCTCATACATTGTAAGAAGGTACAATTCCTGACCGAGTGACAGGACCGATCTCACACCATGGGGGAAGAGACAACCCCTCATACATTGTAAGAAGGTACAATTCCTGACTGAGTGACCGATCTCACACCATGGGGAAGAGACAACCCCTCATACATTGTAAGAAGGTACAATTCCTGACTGAGTGACGGGACCAATCTCACACCATGGGGAAGAGACAACCCCTCATACATTGTAAGAAGGTACAATTCCTGACTGAGTGACGGGACCGATCTCACACCATGGAGGAAGACACAACCCCTCATACATTGTAAGAAGGTACAATTCCTGACTGAGTGACAGGACCAATCTCACACCATGGGGGAAGAGACAACCCCTCATACATTGTAAGAAGGTACAATTCCTGACTGAGTGACAGGACCGATCTCACATCATGGGGGAAGACACAACCCCTCATACATTGTAAGAAGGTACAATTCCTGACTGAGTGACAGGACCGATCTCACACCATGGGGGAAGAGACAA